>NC_051217.1:8722500-8730000 GCF_015220715.1 Pygocentrus nattereri | reverse complement strand
ATCATGTGTGGAGGCCGGAGCGTGGTGTCTCTGCTATTTGCAGATGATGTTGTTCTTTTGGCTTAATCACGTGGATGCCTCCAGCGCTCACTGGAACGGTTTGCAGCTGAGTGTGAAGCAATTGAAATATGGATCAACACCTCCAAGTCTGAATCCATGGTCTTTGAAAAGGATGGCATTGCCCACTCCAGGTAAGGGGAAAGGACTTACCCCTGGTGGAGGAGTTTAAGTATCTTGGGGTCTTGTTCACAAGTGATAGGAAGAAGGATTGTGAGATCAGCCGCAGGCTGGGACAGGTGGCAGCAGTAATGCAGTCACTGTACTGCACTGTAGTGGTGAAGAGGGAACTGAGCCAGTGTATGACCTATGGTCATGAGCTGTGGGTAGTGACCGAAAGAACAAGATCGCGAACTCAAGTGGTGGAAATTAGCTTTCTTTGTAGGGTGGCAGGCTACACTCTTTTTGATAAGGTGAGGAGCTCGGTCTTCCGGGAGGAGCTCAGAGTAGAGCCAGCTGAGGTGGTTTGGGCATCTGACCCTGGTGAGTGTGGGTGTACCAGGCGCAGCCTACCTGGACAAGACTCTTGGGGTTGGGGTCATCCTTGGCCCCGCTGGAGGGATTACATCTTCAAGTTGGCCTGGGAGTGGCTTTGGGTCCCCGGGAATGAGCTGGAGGAAGTTGTAGGGGACAGGGTCATCTGGGATTCTCTGCTCTCTCAACTGCTACCTAGTCCCTGCTTCATTTTTTTGCTATGTATTTTGTTGCTTACTGTATTTTGTATTACACTGGAGCACTATCTTGAAAACTAAAAACATTTGATTGCAAAAAAACCCCCAGATATTATTGTGGGTTCCCGTGGGTCCTTTCCATTAAGCTTTGTTGTATTTGTTAGTATTTGTTAGTGCTACAGAATACTGCATAACACAACAAATAACATCTCTAGTAAATTCTAGGCCAAATTGCCCCTTCAAATGTTGAACGAACAGTGTTGAATTAACTCGTAGACTTTTACTCAGAAACACACAGGGCTAAATTAATTGAATCTTTTGCTGTGTTAAATCAGCACTAACAGTGTTGAATTGACCCCTATACATTGAGTTAACACCTACAGTGTTTATGAGTGCTTATAAGTCCAGAGAAACATAAATGAACTCTGGGTGTGAATTCAACACTGAAATCGCGAATCCTACATATTCTACTTCGAATTTAGCTTTAGTAAAGAGTATGAGAGTCATGAGTGAAATTTCTAAGTCTGTATGTATAGCTGAATTAAAACCCACTTCAGTCTTTGGAGGATGTGATTTCATTACGCCCGTACAGTGAATTACATTGCTCTTTATGAAAGATGGCATATATACACACACACACACACATATATATATATATATATATATATATATATATATATATATATATATATATATATATATATATATATATATATATATTAAATTCAACAGAGCCATTATATGCTTGAATATGTAGTACAACTCCATCATTGTATGAAAATTTGGCAAGCGTGCTGCTGACAGGATGCAGTAGAGCGAAGTATTACATCTGATATACGCTGCTCCATGCTTTAAATATGATTATAGCATAGATCATATTTGACTAGCCTGTGTGTGTATGTGTGTACATATCATATGAGATAGATGTGTGTGCGAGAAAAAGATGGAATATAATGAAGTGTAATAAATCTTGGGCACATCTGCTTTGAGCTTATTTTTGTGTACAGTCAACTGCTGCACTTTAACATGTGTCACCAATTTCACCATAAGATACTATTTCCTTTATACTATTACTATAATATAGCCACCTGTAAAGGAAATGTAGAAATAGCATATATTGTTCTGGTGGCTTTTAATACTGCAGTGGCCACATGAAATAAATGAAACAGAGTGTCTTTAAGAAAATGCAATCTGAGCATAGGGTCTTTATGACTACATTTAAACTGCCAGTGGAATTTCATTTTCTGTTTCATGTATGATCTTTTTTCTTGCAGTCTAAACACATGGAATTCGATCCAGGCCAAACTGGAACCCATTTACGCTCAGTTGTCGGTAGCTTGTCTAAACACACAAATCTGATCATGGCAGGGACACGCACAGATAACTTTGGCATGAGCACTCCAAACTGCTCTCTAAATGTGCCGTTCTGTCTCTGAGAGAAATCCAACAGAAAGGGCGTAGCACAGTCAGAGACATGTGCACTGACCCAGCAGGGTGTGCTCTGGGTGGACTGACTCAAGCGGCTATGTGCGTGTGTTTATGGAGAGATGACCTGGGTGTTACTGCTAGTGAGAAGTGACATTCTTATGACTCTGAACCCTTTCTAGGTGGAGACCTTGATTTGGACAAATAGAGAAAGAAGCCAAAAGTAAGTAGAAGCTGTGCACTCGGCTTTTAGTAATGGCTCATAGTTTATAATATGAAACCTGAGCACTTTAACCCAAAGACATATACAGACACGTGAGACCTACTCATTCATATATCTTCACAGAACTGACATCATGACCACATTCTTTGACAAGCACCAGGTCACCAGGGTGGGTCAAACTTTGTCTGCCTCTTCATTTTACTATTTTGGAACCCTGCTCTTTTTATTTCCTAAATTTATGGAAGCTGTTATACTCAGAATCAACTCATGCCTCATTCATAAAGCAGTCTGGGCTGAATAAACTGTTAAGAAATCCTTCAGCCACTCCTTTCAGGCGTCTGGATCCTTTGCTAGGCTATAATGACACATTTGCTTTCGTAGAGTCACGGAAAACACATCGTATAATCATCTCCCCCACATCTTCTCTACTTACAGTTAACAAGACATCAAACAGCCCAATGTACCTGTTGTCTTCTTCATTTCTTTATTCTTGATATGCCATCAATATGCTAGTTTACAGTAGACTTTCTCATACTCATAATGTATTATGGATAAGTAACACAATAAAATAACTTGGCCCAATCATTAATCTCTCATTTAATAGAGAAAATGGCCAACTACAGAGCCTAAAAAGAGCAGATACTGGAACCACACTAATTTAGCTAGCAATAATACAAGTGGTCCAATTAAGAAACTAATTATGGGGTTTACATTTTGCAAGCATAATTTGTTTATTACTCCTATAAACTCACATTTGTTTGCCATAATGAAGTCACATGTAACCTAAAGTGTGTATGATACACACCTGTAATCTCAAGAAGTCAATATTTCTGTGGGTAGTGTAGCATCTCATATAGAAATAAATATAGTGGGTGGTTTAGTCTATGGCTAAAACAACAGCGGTTCTGTGCTGAGAACCAGTCACTGCTGATCTCATTGGTGTTTCATCACTGAATCTCATAAAACCCTTCCGAAACTACCAAGGTCTGGACTTGGTTACAGACTTGATTCTGCTACAGACTGTCTGCAGTAATAACACTCCTTATCACCTCAACATGAATGGGCAGACAGTCCACCAGGCTAAACAGCTGTCATTTCTTTTAGAATCTTGATTTCTTTTTTCCTAAAGTTTTAGAAGCATTAGAAGTTTTAGGAAAATGCTCAAACATTTAAAGTATGGAGAACATGGGAATAAGAATTTAAACAGAACAGGTCTACTGACCATTAAACCCTGAAGGCCTGTGTTCCTCAGTCTCATAACTATGTAGTTTTTAGAGAATTCATATAGTTACAAAACAATATGTCATAACATTAATAACTGATATTGGTTAAAGGGGCCATACTCTACATGTTTCTTGTCGGTACTTTTTTGCCTTTTCCAACTTAATATAAATGAAAATGAACTCTATTTCATATTGTGCCTCATTTATAAAGCAGTCTGGACCAAAAGGTACACAAGCTGTTAAGTTCATGCTGAAATCCTTCAACCACTCCTTTCCACTGTCTGGATCCTTTGGAAGGCTATAATGATACAGTTGCTTTCTGACAGTCAGGAACAGCACAACATTTAATCATCTCCCCCACATCTTCCGCCTCGATATCTCTTGATTACAGACTGTCTGCATTAACCCTCTAGACACCACAGTGGCCTCTGCCAGCCGCTCTGCATTGTGCTGTGATGGCTGCAAATGGTCACAAATTAATATGGTGAATTCTGATAGAAAATATGTTAATTACAGTGATAATCGACACAGATTGCATTTTTGATTACAACCCCAATTCCAATTAAGTTGGGACATTTTGTAAAACATAAATAAAAACAGAATACGATGATTTGCAACTCATCCTTTTCAACCTATATTCAATTGAATACACTACAAAGACAAGATAATGTTCAAACAGATAAACTTTATTGTTTTTTGAATTTGATGCCTGCAACATGTTCCAAAAAAGTTGGGACAGGGGCAACAAAAGACGGGGAATGTAATGGGGAGCGAGGAGGCGAACGCATATGCGGAGATAATCGACATTTATTATGGGCAAATCCAGGGTCATAGTCCAAATGGTCCAGGGTCATAGAGCCAACACGGATTGATAGGGGGACAGACATGACAGGCCAGAATCAAACAGAACAAACAGCAGTACATAGATCAGTACAAACAACACGTCAAACGAACAGCGTGATCAAACGCATCGAACAAAGCAAGCCAAGCAAACAAATCAAACAAAGACCAGTAAAAACAAGGGACAAACACAGGGCTTATAAAACAGTTAGAACGAGGGACAGGTGAAAACAATCAGGGGCAGAGTCAACAAACAAGGGGGCTGGATCAAAACAAATGCACATGGAAGATCCAAAACACAAAGCACATGGACAGGACTGGGAGGGGCCAATCATGACAGAGAAAGTCGAAGAATGCTCAAAATCACCTGTTTGGAACATTCCACAGGTGAACAGGTTAATTGGAAACAGATGTCATGTTTGGGTATAAAGGGAGCATTCCTGAAAGGCTCAGTCGTTCACAAGCAAGGATGGGGCAAGGCTCACCACTTTGTGAACAACTGCGTGAGCAAATAGTCCAACAGTTTAAGAACAACGTTTCTCAACGTGCAATTGCAAGGAATTTAGGGATTTCATCATCTACAGTCCATAATATCATCAAAAGATTCAGAGAATCTGGAGAAATCTCTGCAAGTAAACAGCAAGGCAGAAAATCAACATTGAATGCCCGTGACCTTCAATCCCTCAGGCGGCACTGCACTAAAAACCGACATCATTCTGTAACGGATATTATCACATGGGCTCAGGAACACTTCAAACTCTGCCATGCAAAGTGATTTTATTATACATAAATTATACATAAATTATACATAAAGTTGAGCAAATGAGCTTCTAAATGTTTCTTTCACTTTGGGCAATTACTATGGGAAGGCTTGCGAAATTGTAGCTGGAGAGTGTTCTAAGGCTAAGTGTGCAGTGATTAGTTATGAAATGATAAAGAATATAGTTAGAAATTAGTTGTAGTTCTTTGCATATCCATTGCTGCATTACTTCATTTCGTCTTTTTTCTTTTCCTGCTATAACTTCTTTTTGTGTGTATTTTCAATATATCAGCTTGAAATTGTGATTTTTACCTGAGTTTGTTATACATTTTTTTTAAACAATGATAAACATGCTTATAACTCTTCTGTTATAATTCTGACAGAATAAAACAGAATTCTGTTGATGTTAAAAAAGATTTACTGCACTCTAACAGCACTGCTTATCACCTCAACATGGTGAACTATCACCTCAGCATGGACTGAACTAAACTGTTGTAGGCTGAATGGGTGGTCTGATGGAAGTGACTTATTATATCAGAATCATGGCAAATTCAAAGCTTGCTGGTTTTGCACCTTAGTTGTCATATATGATCTGTATTTATGGAGTAAACAGCATGTTTTGAACAATTAAAAAAAGCTTTTCCATGATATGGCCCCTTTAATGTACAGTGATCTTTTGCTAATTTCAGTGTTGTAATCAGTCAAACATTCTCTTCCACATTTCTATCACAATTCAGACTCCATTTACCATCAATGGGCAGCCATTTCGCTCTGGTCTGTGGCTGGTATGGTCCTTGGGGAGGCCTGGTCAGAATGCAGGGAGAAATCTGCGAGTAATTTCTGCATTAATCTGTAGTGGAAATCTCATTCAGTGAGGGCCCTGAGCCAACACACCACACCAGGGGACTACTTATTCCCCTACTTCTCTTACAGAACAACATATTAGCACTAAGAGAGAGAGACTGATTAGGCAATCATACTATTAGTGGAGCATAAGAACCAGACCTTACTCTGAGCACTCCCGTACTGCAGCTTGTTGCTTTATCACTGATCAATGATTAGGATAAAATGAATGATTAGGTCGAAATCACTCAATGTGATGGAATTATGTGGTTATATGGGTCCTGATGATCCGCGCTGGATTTTGGAATGTATGAGGAAGTCACACAGGAACAGACAAACTCACACACACACTGGTTAGAGTAAATCAATGTATGTGGGTTATGCTAAAATGGTTAAGATGTAAAGCTGCAGTTATTACTGTAATGCCGTACGTTTGATTCATTAGCTGATTCAGTTTACCAGCTGAAAAAAATTGGTTGCATGCATCATTTCTTTTCTAATACTTGGTTATGTGTCCTCTTACCTGAATAATCAGTCCAGTTTAGGTAGCATCAGGTGAGGATTACATCAGTCTCTTGAGATGGTTTCTGTCCGTTTTACCTTACGTTTTCTTCTAACTGTGTCAAATGACGTTAGTTGATTTTCTTAAAGCACACATCCTCTACAGGGAACAAACTTAAAGATGTCATTTTACTGCAAATGTAAGTGTACAATTTCTTTGTCATGTTTAACATATTGGAAAAAATAAATAAATAACCAGTAAGTGTGCATTAAAATGTCATCTTTTTTTTGTTTAGAATATTAAAAAAAAAAAAAAACATGTGAATTGACCAAGGCTGACCAAACCTTTGCATAGAATTATATGCATGCCTGCTTAAATGTTTTACATGCTTTTCTAAACTGAGACTTGGGATTTTTGCCTGTTTATTTTGCTGGTCAGTCAAACTGCTCCAGGCTTCCATCATGCTTATTGAGCCAGTCACACAGAGACATCCTACAGTTAGCATCTTGGGAATGTAGAAATGTCAATGTTGTGTTCTGCTCAGACATGAAGCACAAATTTAGTACAAAGTGGACTAAATGGACAGGAAAAGGTGCGATCCTTACCTGTCAGGATTGCTGCTGTCATTACAGCAGTTGGATACTAAACAACTGCAACTTACTTTTTGTCTAGGGAGCTAATTTTAATGCAATTACATGATTAATTGCATAGTTAATTTCACAGTTAATCAGTTGTTACATTTTGTATCAAGAGGTTCTGTCAGTACTGACAGTTTTTGATGTTAAAAATATTTTTTTTTTCTGCAAGACGAGATTACACACACTTTCATAACAACAACAACAACTTTCTCAAACTCATCAAATATAAAAATATAAACATATAAACAATTGATGCTTTTGTCTGATTTCAAAGTGAGTTGTCAGGTTTCATTTTAGGATCCGCATTAGCAGCATGTG
>NC_051217.1:7810000-8002500 GCF_015220715.1 Pygocentrus nattereri | reverse complement strand
ATTGTTCTCTGGCTAAGAAAATAAAAGCAGCGAAACAATGACGTGGACCGCCCTGCGTCTTCTCACATGTGCACAGTACTGTGCAAAAGATTACCCTTCATTTATTGTTTGTAGTCAAAACAGCTGTTTACTACCAATAATTAGTTTTCAGTGTCAGGAATAAACATTTTTAATACACATTTTCTGTGTTTAGTGTGCCTATCCTGCTTCCATTCTTTTTATGAAACTTGTTTCAGTTTTTTAATAAATCTACAGGGATATTTTCAAAAATTCAGTCATAGAAGTTGGTTTCATTTTCTGCTTTTCAAAATCGGTGTAATCTCAAGCATGTTTAGTTGAGATTGAGTTGAGTCGGGCTCTGCGGTGGTCAGTCCATTCCTGAGAACGCCAGCAGCTTGTTGTTTGATTTGCAAATTTTCTTCTGTTTTGTATATTTCACTTTCTCTGTAACAGCCTCCTTACAGCTGCACATCCTTTCAGAGTTGTGTTCTCTTCTCACAGTGCAAGAATGGAGAGAAACACCTGTGTATTGTTTCAGATCTGAAGCACGAGTGGAGCTTGATTTTCTCCTTTCTCTCAAAGATGAAAGCTTTAGGTATTGTTTATCTGATGGTGACAGTTTTGGTGGTCTGCAAGGTTTTCTAAAGTTGTAAAAGGAGTCCCATTTTCTCTTTAAATCATTGTTTTAACTCCTGGTTCTTCACTTATTTTCCTTCAACTTTCCACTTCCTTACGCAAGTGCATTATCTAACATCTAATCTCTTCCAAAATGTCTTCCAACAAATAAGCTGTACTTAATGGCTGTTTTGATTGGAAATGAAGTAAATGAATTTGGTCTCTGACTTTTCTACAGACTCGCCTTGACTGACTGAACATTTTAAGTTACACAGACTGGCATGTTTATGTAGATGTATGTGTGTATAAGGTACAAATGGGTTATTGGATATTTTGCATTCATGGCCAGACTAAACCACTGTGTTTACATGTCTGTGAATCTCCACCTGTGTGTGTACGTCCCTGCATCCAGTCCCATGGACAGACTGCACTTATCCATATGGCAGGAAGCCCATAGCCCCTATGAGTCCAAGCCTAAAGGCGTTAACCCATGAGTGGAGAGCTGAGAGAGAAAAGGCCCCTTCATTTGTCCTGCCATATTTTCGCAAGCTGACATTTGGGCTGAGACTTAATGATAAATGAAACAGGTTTCCATGGTGCTGTTTGTGAACGTGCCCCCAACCTTTTTTTCCATTATGCTAATAGAGGGGTTGAGGTCAGCTTCATGACTAGGGTCAATGTGTTAATAAGGATGATGGGCTTTTACTCCCTTGAACCTTAATGAAATGGACTTCCATGCACATGTAGGCAAACATTGACCAAAAAAACATAAAACAAGCTATTCAGTAGTAATTTGGGTGTAATCTCAATTGTATCTTCTTTGGGATGAAGAGCGAATTTTGCCTAAAATAAAGATTTGACAGTTCATAGCAAACTGACTTAAAAAATACATATTGAAAATCTTTAAGCCCAAAGGTGGTTTAAACAATTGAAAAGTTTGCAAGCTGATGGGAGAAGATTAGAGGTCAGCATAGGTATGAAATTAAAGCTTGAAATGAGGCCCAAACTCACAGCGTTGAGACTCAACCTGACCAGGCTCTCCTGTACTGCTAAATTTGAGATCTGAATCCGACTCAAACCCAAACCAAGCCTGAACGCTCTTGACTGCGCTAACAGAGATCGACCATCTCAGACCCAGTTTTATAGTTTTTGCTTTGCTTTGTTGATGAACACTTGAGTAAATCGCCCAAAAATGTCATGAACTGATATTTTATGTATCTGTAGTACGCTAACAGTATTTATTAGCAGTATCATTTGTGTCATCTTCTGTAATTTTGTGTAATCGCTGCAGAAAAAAATTATTTTGCAACTGCTGCTACTTACAGAAATGATTAAGACACTTCAACTTTTCCACTATCCCAGCACATCCCATTGTCCATGGTGTGACATGGTGCAACTGAAGTCCTGTCAAACTCACTCAGGGGCACGTTCACCCGCTCCTCGAACTCTGAAGCTATCCTGAAAGCAGCTACAGGCTATAATGTTACTAAAGAGAGAGATAGAAAGCAGAGAAAATGGACGAAAGTGCCCGAAACCCAATATTTTGTTAAGCCTCAACAGGTTTGGGTCAGGAAGCAGACCTCTAGTACAGACATCACAAGAGGATAAAGTGTGTCATTATTCAATGTATCACAAGCATTACCCCAAATATACAAGTGCGATATTGATTTCTTCAAAACAGATCTAGTTCTTCTTTTATGTATAAAGTTCTTGCACACTGACTAAGAAAACACGCTCATTTGCATTAGAACAATTTTAGAAAGCTAAGTGTCCCCAGAATTTCAGTGAGCCTTTTGCCTAGCTTTGCAAGCTGTTGTTTCTTTGGTGCTGGCTGTTAAACGGAGGGGAGTGGTGCTGTGTGGTGCTGGCTTAAAGTGCTGACGTGTTCATTTGGGGTAATTAGAGCATCCCACTGGTCTGCGCGAAAATTCTAAACTAATGTTTAATTTGTCTCCTGCTCGAAGGCAGGCCTTTGTTATTGCCATAGCAATTAACTTTGCACGGAGGCTGAGGCATTTCCTGGGATTGTTGTCATTTGCATAGAGCAAATCAGGAGCAGAATCAACCCCAATGCGCTCTCACTCTCCCTCCCTCTCTCTCTCTGTCTCTCTCTCTCTCTCACACACACACACACACAAACACACACACTCATCTCCTGCTTAACAGACACCTCAGCTAGTGGCCTAGCAACAGTGGCAGCCATGTTAGAATGGGCTTGTGGGAGTGATGTGTAGAGTCGTGGGGGTCGCCTCATACCGGAGACCCACTCAGTTACCACAGTGACTGCATTCTTTACTGACCACAACTAACTGAACTGATTAACCCTGTCTTGCCTAAAGCCTGGTCAGCGAGACAGTCAGTGAGTTTGTTTTCTTCTCCTTTAAGTCATTAAAATTCTGCCCCAAAGTAGTCGGGCCGTAAGCATGTCCTCACTGGGCATGCTAAAATTTATCAGCATTTCTCCGACGCAATAAGCTCCACTGTTGTTATGAATGGTACAGGAGATTGTGCCAACAGCGATCACACTGTACAACACTTCTTAACTGTGCTGGGACATTATTGTATACTGAACCACTAACAGGACAGGCTCACTGAGCACCAGATGGACATCACTAAATCGGTTTGTGTGTTTCTGCTCGGACATTTTAGATGATTCACTGGATGTGCATACACCACTCCATCGTCACCTGCGGAATACTCATATTTAATCATAGCCATTGCTTCTCCTGCTCTTCCCCTTTTCCGTATCTCATATTAATGGTCAAAACGTATTCCTTCACATATCGAGTCTTGGTTCCTCTGAAGGTTTCTTCCTCTTGCTCACTGTTGCCATTGGCTTGCTCATGGGGCCTTGGATTTTTGTGTAAAGCTGCTTTGTGACAACATCCGTTGTGAACAGCGCTTGACTTGATTTATGTGACTTTA
Source organism: Pygocentrus nattereri (assembly GCF_015220715.1). Lineage (NCBI taxonomy): Eukaryota > Metazoa > Chordata > Actinopteri > Characiformes > Serrasalmidae > Pygocentrus > Pygocentrus nattereri. The sequence continues at coordinate 7,998,960 of NC_051217.1, read as the reverse complement.
CTTACTTATATCTTCTGTTTTTGCATCTGCATAATAATGCACGGTAATACTTATGAGTTTATTGGTTTAGCCAGTTTGTGCATAACAGAAAAAAATAAAACGAGAGGTACAGCCCTATTAGAGTTGGGCAGTATGGAAAAAAAGAACATCATGATGCCTGAAGACATTTTCATACTATGTGATATGCATCATGATATTTAGCTTTTATGGTAAAAAAAAATATGCCACTAATGATTTATATTCAACATTTCATTAACTGTGCTGCTCTAAATCCGGTTAAACAGGCCTAATTATGCTCTCTTTGTAATGAAACATGCAGTCAGTCTGTGTTTTTAAGTACATATTGTTCATATTGTGTTGTAATGTGATGTAACTTATCATGACAGTGATAAAGATGATCCTGTAGCTGACCCTGTCCTCTATGCTTGTGTTTCTCTGCTCAAAATGGTAAACTGAATAAAAATGAATGCATTTTTGGTTTTGTTAGGTCATGTTCTTTATACTGCAAAAAAACACAGCAGTATTAAGAAGTCACATTAAAAATGAAGAGTAATAGTTTGGTACAGAATTGTAGTGTCAGCATAAAGCTCCCACTGTCTCTGTCAGCATGATAAACTGTAACTGTGACTGATCTGGCATTAACCAAGTTCATGCTAAGGCAGACTCACACACATAAGTACTTGCCAAGAGAGGCCGCACATGTGTGGGCACGTTCTGATTTGATTGTGTATGAACGGAACAACAGTGGCCTGGTAGCTGGCTCTCAGCGTACGTGACTAACAGGTGTATGTGCGTGTGTGTTTATGGTTCGCTGTCCTGAGGGAGAGGAAGTAGAGAGGCAGGGGCAGCACCTGCTCTGGTCACATGTTTCCTTTTACGATTCAATTAGCCGCATGTCAAGAGACTCGCCCAACTTCAGCTTTGCATTGAAAAGCATCTTCTCAGGCCAGCCCTGAACCACCTTTGAAAACCACATAACTTAGGCACAGTTTCAGAGGAGTTACTGAATCATTCAATTTTAGTCACTGAGTAATGAGTCTTAGGATTATTAGCTGAATAATAAACCTTATGGGGTTACGGGGTTTTTACACAGTTTCTTCTGGGTTGTCTGATTAATTGTCGGACTTTAATTATCATGTTGACTAAGCCTTTCCTATGTCACAGCTTCAGCCGTCTGAGGATGAAGCCCTCTTATGTAGCCTTCATTTGTCGTGATTACAGTCACTACTTTTCAAATTGCTGTTTGTGGAAAGTCATAAGGCAGCTGAGCTTGTTTGAAAGGGAATGCTAGCTGCCCCGTTTTGTCTAGGTGAGCCAGCTTTTTCAGATTTTTTGCTCATATCTGATCTCTGACCTGAAATGACCTGCATGAGCACACTTTCAAACTGAATACTAATATATGCATAATCTGCATTACCCGACACTGACTTGAACATGTAAATTAAAGCATGACTGAAAAAATATCAAATAGCGAAAAGTCACTCTGGTCCACTGTCTTTCAGTCATATATATATATATATATATATATATATATATATATATATATATATATATATATATATATATATATATATATATATATGATGTAGCACCACACGTAAAAGTGTCTGAAATCTGGTTTTTGATATGAAAAGATCTCTGGCAAAATCAGATCAGTCACATTTGCTCTGTTCCCGATGTTTTGCTCAGATCTGATCTTTTGTCTTTTTGATTTTCATTTGTGATTGAAAGTGGCCCGTATTTGTCTTTAGTGTGAACGAACATGTGCCCTGAATTGACCCCCAAGCTCACATCCTGGTCAGTATGATCATGTAAACCATCCACACGTGTCATGAACAACAACAGATGATTTAATTAGCAGCACAAGCCTTCATTGTAAAGATCATCAGGTCTGAACAGCTGTCAGCTCTTTATGATTTGAGGATAAGGCAAAAAAAATTCCAGATGCATCCTTGCTATTTCCTGGCACTAACTTCAAATTAGCCACTGCAGCCATGCAGCCGACACTTAATTATGTTGATATTTGCATGTGCAATGGAAAATGCACAGATTTGACCGTTCCCATTAAGGTTGCATGGTTATGAATAGGATATGAACCTGATCTATGACCACATATAAAAGGCTATGTTCACAGTGGTACAAATCTCATTCTTCATAACACAGATCTGATGTTTTCAGAGACATATGGACACATAAATCTGATCTTTTAAAATGAACCCCCGCTTTCTTGTGGTCCTAGATCAGGTGCATATCTGTTCCATAGCCATGCATGTGAATAAGATTCACTTTAACCTGGTAATGTATACATAGCCAAAGCCACGCCCCCCCTCCCAGAGAACAGCTAAGCCAAAGAGTTCCTGGACATTCTGCCACAGAAAGATGTGTCATTGTTAAAATTGCAACCCTGGGTGATAGGATGCAACCCTCTTAGCCACTCTTACCACTTGGGAGCCAAAACCATGTTTAAAGGGTTTTAAGCATCTCTCCCCATCTCTCTCTCTCTCTCTCTCTCTCTCTCTATCCTCTAAGCTGTGACATAGTAGTGGCACTCCTGATCTATATTTCAAAGGAAAAGGAAAGGAATTCAGTAATGAGTTCCCGATCTTCCTCCCAGCAGTGGAAGACCTGCTTTGTGGAACTAATTGAAAGTGGCATGTAGGGTGTGGGGGAGCTCTTTGGGGGCACAGTGTTTCAGGGTGTGTCGTCTGCAGCGATTGTGTGGCTGTTGTTGGCCTGACTATAGAGGCTTGTGTGTGGGTTTCATTGGTGTGATTGCATATGTTCTCAAAGCACCTGCTTATTTATTCAAGGATTATATTTTTCCTGCAGTTTGGAATGGCTCTGCATGGGCTTTCATGTGACAAGGAAGAGAAAGTTTACTCCTCCGGGCCTCCTGGCAGTACTAGTTGGATGAAGGTTTATCTCTATACAGGTGTGTGAAAATGCGTGAAAGCTATGAAAAGAGGGAGTGTCATCAGTAATGTACAGAATGTTTGGGACTCTTGGCAGTGTCTTTAAAAATTCCTTATGTAACTACTGGGGATGGACTGGTCACTGTTTTTAATGATATACCGATGTATACAACCCAACAGTAATATGTTTCAAATTTACTGTTTCAAATTTTAAAAATGGTGGTGCCATCCAAAAGGAAAGGTGGAAGTAAGCAGCCTGCATCTACAGTCTCCCCGCAAACCCTCAGGACAATGTAAGTGGTTACCGTGCAGTGTTGGTGATATTTTATGGTGTTGTGGAAATATTAGAAATATTACTTAACTGTGTTTTTATCCACATTTGAATTTTGACTTTTTTTGGGCTTTTTTTTGCCAATGAAGAGTAATGCAATAAGTTACAATGGGAATTGCTGATATATATTCTACTTGATACGCAGAATACAGTAAGACAAAAGTATGACAAAAAAATGAGCAAATGGCAGTGCCAAAGTACAAAGCATAACTAAAAATGATGGAATTTTGGGGACTATGTTAAACATACTGCAATAATTTTATAAAGTTTATTTTATGTACATTATTACATTAGAACCATGAGTATTGTTATATTTATTATCAGCTGTTGTTGGTTTCTGTTTTAGGTCCAGTGTGTCCTGAATTTCCATTATGGCCCATAATTTTGATTTCAGTGCATCAGTAAGATGTTAATTCAGTGTGTATGTGTGTGTGTGTTCTACATGTGCTGCTAAGCACTGTTAGCAAGGCAACGCGGGCCAGTGGAAAGCTCCCGTGAAGAGTTTCAACTTTCATTTCAGTCCAACCCGAACATATTCACACACATACACCACAGAGACACACGTCTGGGGCTCAAGAGTGCCATGATTTCAGAGCAGGAGGAGAAAATTGAAGAAAAGAGGAGCTGGTTCTGTCTCAGGAAAAGAAAAGCAGGTTTGTTAGCAGAAGAGAGGAGCAGACAAGAGGAGGGGATTCTGGTAAAAGTAAAAAAAGGGGGTGAGCATGAGAGGTGGAGCAGAGCAGGAAGGTGTGTGGGGGGCTGCTGAAGGGGTCTGTTGGATGTTATTTCATCTAAGGGACCATGCGAAGTAATCAGTCTGACTCTTTATACCATAGAGAGGGAGCTGCTCTCTGCAGTGATTGATAGCTGTGTAAATGATAGCTTCTATGATTAGAATGTCTGAGCTGCTGAATTAAAAACGCAAACGTCTGCGGGGGGCGGGGTGTATCTGTGTATGTGTGTAGTTACAATGCTTATCCTGATACATCTGTCACAATTCAATGTATAACAGTGCATCACAATACCACAATTAGATCACTATATTTAGCATTTGTATGTAAGAGTACAGAAGCTACACAAAAAGCCTTTTGAGATTAAATGGCTTTTGATAGCAACTATCTGTAGGCCTTAAAGGGATGGCGTGGCAAAAACATATACAAGGCTAATGTTGCTAACAAACAGTAGAAGTCAGTAGTCACCCAAATCTTTTCTGTAAATACATCACCAAAACTTGTCTGTTTGATCTGTGACAGTCAGTGTGGTTTAGGACACATTATGACTTATTGTGAGTTATAAAAACGAACTATTCATTTTCATGTAGCTGAATGCTGTGAGCATCCACTTTACACAACAGACAACTCCCTGCAGGGTATTGACTTGCAGTGTTTATCAGTGTTAACCTCATAGCTCCAGCAACATACTAAAGAAACGTTAAGCCTATTGGCTGATTGACAACATCTGGGATAAGTGGAAAAATGTGTAAACATTTACCAAACCATTCCTTTAGGTAGGCATGCTGACTGAACTATAGCCATTACAGATGCACTGTCATTGGGAACAGTGGGCCAATGCCAAAATCTGATGATCTGATGTTCCACATAAAACTGATGCACATAATACAGTTTAGAAATGGGCTCTGAATCCACCTGGATTAGCATTAAGGATAATACCAATAAGATTCCAGTATCATTGTGCATGCCTAGTAGCAGTGGGTGTGAATATGCATATTGCCTAAACAAATAAATAAATATTCATGCGCTCAAAGTGTGCAAAATGGTGAAAAATAGAATAGCGATTCAGTTAGTTAATTATTACAGCTCTAGTGCAGGTGGGTGCACATTTTAGAAGATACAGCTGACTCTTCTGTTCCAGTAAAACTCTTCTTGCAGAGATAAGACTCTTGGCTCATAATATTCTTGTGGATTGTTCAGGAGCGTGTTTAGGGATAAAATATGCCAGCTGTGCCTGTTTTGATTTATAACCCACACAGTGTTCTTATTGCCGGGTCTATAGACAAATGCCTACAGAGACTGTGATGTATAGAGTAATATAGAGAGCTTTGAGTCTGCGTGTTCTCTGCACGGCTTCTGTGACTGAGCTGCTCCACAGCTGGTGAGAGAGAGGGAGAAGGGATGGGGGATAGAGGGAGGGAGTGAGGGAGGGAGAGGGCAGAGAGGAGGTGCAGCTGTGCTTTTGGCACCCCTCACTGGCTCTGGGCAGGGAGGCTGACCAACTCATTTCCTGTACTGAGGCCAGAGTGCCCTCTCCCACTGGCCCTCTATCACTCTCTCTCTCTCTCTCCATCTTTCTCCTTTGCTGTCTCTCTCTCTATCTCCGTCTCACTCTTTCACTTTCTCTCCATCTTTCACTGTCTCACTGTCTCTCTCTCTCTCCTTCCCTCTTTCCATCTCTCCTTCACTATCTCTCTGTCTTTCACTCTTTCATTCACTCTCTCTCTGCTTACTCTGTCTGTTTTTTCTTTCGTTCTCACCTTCTCTTTCTTTTTCTCTCACTTTCCCGCTCTCCTTCACTTTCATTCTCTCACTCTCTCTGCTTATGCTTTTTTCTCTATTTGTCCCTTTGGCTCTTTTTCTCTGCTTTTCTTTCTCACTCTCAGCTTCTCTCTCTCTCTCTCTCTCTCTCTCTCTCTCTCTCTCTCCTTCTCCATCTTTACCTTCACTTTCGTTCTCTCAATCTTTCTGTTTACTCTTTTTCCTCTATTTTTGCCCCTCACTTTTTTCTGCTTTCTTTCTCACTCTCGCTCTCACTTTCTCTCTCTCTCTCCATGTCACTCTTACTCTCTTTCTCTCTGTCCATTTTTCTCTTTCTCTATCTGTTCCTCTCTCACTCTTTTTCTCTGCTCCCCCCACCCACCATCTCTCTCTCCCCCTCCCTCCCTCCTGTGTCTATGGCGTTCTCTAGTGAATCTCTGGCTTATGTTAATTGTGGAGGTCAGAAATAAGCAGCAGCAGCCTAGCAGACACTGATCCGTCTCTCTCTCCTCCTCTGTCCTCCCCCTTTCCACCTCCCTGTCTTCCCTCACTTGGTACCATCTACACTGTCTCTCTCTTTTTCCACACTATATATATATATATATATATATATATATATATATATATATATCTTATATATTTGTGTCTGTCTGTATATCTGTCTCACTCTCCTGTCTGGGGTGCTCTGTTTTTTGTTTTTTTTTAATAAAGTCCTGCAAGCGGAGCTCAGGCTGTGCAGTCTTTACACCTCAACTCTCTCTAGAAAGCGTAATAGACATCCGTGCTGAAGCTGTGTTGAGAGTAAATTTTAATGGGCCATCTAAAAGAGCTGAATCTCTGAGTGCCTGGTTTAAAGAAACAGCTCAGCCAGAAATGCTAATGTTGTTACAGTCATAATGAAAGAAAGCTAATAGCCGTTAATTAGGATTATGTAAAGACCATGCTAATTTGCAGATGCCATGTTAGCTTCTTTGCTTAAACTCCTCCCTTAACCTCTTAAACTGCTTATTATTCAGTTTCTAATCTTAAAACCATTAATCGTGTTATTCAGTAACTACTGTGAATTATTCAGCAACTACTATGAAGCTAATATGTAAGTTATGTATTTATGCACGAGTGGAATCGGGAGTTTTGAGACGCATACAGGTCCTTTAAGGTTTAAGGGATTAATTCACAGCTTGTCCTCAGTGTCTATCCTCCTTTCTGAAAGTGTTTCTCAGCACACGTCTCAGGAAGCCCTAAGGATAGTCCACATTTGACCACTGATCCCTCCTTGGTTTTTGCTTTGTAATGCTGTGATGTTTTGTTTGTGTTAAGCACTGACCGCTCCTTTTTTAATATGTGGATGGGAATTTTACATACATATAAGTACAGGGTGAGTCAAAAGTCACAGGACACCGTTTTATTTTATTTTATTATCGACTTTTATCTCTGGGGTCATCTCAAACAAATTGTGTATGCTGAGAAAATCCACAACAAACACCACCTGCAGCACTTTTCAACGAAAGAAAGACACATTGAGGGAGAAACACTGTGGGCATTCACTTACACACTTAATCTGTGTTTGACAACATCGTATTAGTCATGTGATGCTTCTCTTAATATACTTTTAAAATGTCTTGCTTAGTCTAAAGCAAGGTTGAATTTTTTGGTCGACCTCCTAAGTGAATATTTAATCTTTGCCAATTCAAGATATAGTAATAGGACAAACAGCTGCCTTTAACATATAAAAAGTGAAGATATAACCATGTCACTTTTTTTTTTTTTTACAAATAGTACTTCTGGATTTACTGTACTGTACTGCAATTCACCAGCACATTTCCGTCTATATACCTGAAACACTTGAATATCTGACTATGCACTAACTGTCTATACGTCCACTATACCTATAACACTTGCTTATGCACATCTTGTCTACGTTCGACACCTGTACCTACTGACTCTGCACATTTTGTCTGTCTTTTACTGTCTTTTGTCTTTGCACTGTTTACTATGCATCTTTTATCACTGCACTGGAAAAGCAGCCCGATAGTGTTTTGTTATACTGTACTACCCTGTGTTGTATAATGACAATAAAGTTGAATTGAATTGAAATGAATTAAATGTCAATACTGTTTTAAAATGAATGTTCTGCACAGTGTGTAGACATTTCAACTTGTATTGCGTCTCTGCCTCTTCTTTACTGTCTTCTGTGGAAACCACTGTTCATCGTGACAACTGGGTAAATCAAATATGTTCTATTTTTTTTAATAGTTCAGTTTTAAAAGATCATCATCTGTGAAATGCCTTTCAGCAATTCTGTAAAATAAAGACATGGGGAATAAAAGCAAACTTATAAATAAAACAGAAACATATCGTTGCTGTCGGAAGAAAACCTTGTATCTCCATTTTTGGCATTTTTTTCTTTTGACATAATTTAAAAGTATCTGTTACTCTTTACATTGTTTGTAAATTTTATGATGAATGGCCTTAAAGAAATTACCCAAAATGACTTGGGAAAAATTCTGGTTCCATTGACTTACATTGAAAGTAATGCATGTTTTTTCCTTCTCCTGTAAAGTTCCCATTTTGGAGATACAAGGTTATCATCTGATAGCAGCGATATATACATATACATAATATTCTATAATAGAAAAATTGCACAGAAGTGTTTCCACGCTTTGCCTTTATTACAGCTTCCACTCGTTTTGGGAGACTGGATTTCTGTTTTTGAAAGAAATCTACAGGGATATTTTTAAGTTCAGTCTTAAATGTTGTCTGCATTTCCTGCTTCTCAGCTCCCAAGTTGACCCAAAGAGATGTTTAATGCATGTTTTGTCTAATTCCCTTTCTTGCTACAAGGTTCTTGACAGCTACACATCCTTTGCATTAGCTTGCAGTTGTCTTCTCATAGTGGAAGGATGGACAGAAATGCCTGTAGATTTTTTTTCCAGATCTGAAGCAAGATGGTTTTGGTTTTGGTGGTCTACCAGATCTCCTATTTAAGTACTGTTTATCTGATGAGGACAGTTTTGGTGGTTAACCAGGTCTTTCACAGTTGTTAGGAGTCCCGTTTTCTCGATCGTTTAATTATTTTTCTTTATTTATTTTTATCTATTATTTTCCTTCTTAATGGTTACTTTGACTGGAAATTAAATATATAAGGGGGGAGTCTCCGACTTTTGCACAGAACATTGTGTTTTGTAGTGAAAAGAGCTATATTAATGACGTTCACTACTGTTACCTGAATCTAGCAATGAAAACGTTGTATATGTCCACTACAGTGGTTCTGGAAGCTGACTCTTCTGGATAGGGAATCACCACTGTGTTGTATTTGTGTGTGTTTTTGGCCACCTGACAGGCTTCTGAGTGTGTGTGATTTTGCGGCGGTGTCCTGGCCTGTCCTGTCTGGAGGTTTAGGGCGTGGAGACAGCGTGTCTGACCACTTCTCCCCACAGCTGGAGATCCCAGTGACCATTTCACCGGACTCCAGCCAACAGCTGTCCCCACGCTGTCCTCTGATTGTTATGTATATGATTTTGTGTGCCTATGCTGTCAGTCAGAAATTTGGCAAAGTGTAGCTTTTTGGCAGATTTATAATACAAATGATCCTGTTTTTTGTTGGTTTAGACCGTTGAAACATTAAAGATTAACCAGCTTGATTTTGAGAGAACAGCTTCACTCAAGGAGTACTGACCACTGAATTACTGAGTATCTACAGAATAGAAAAAGACCTTGCTCTATTACAGATTTCAATGCCAAAGTGGATGTATAATCAACGTCAGTGAGCCAGTAAACATGATTTTAGCAAAATCTAGACTAACTATTGGCTAATTAGCATTTAATAACTTTAATAGTAATAGGAATGAATTTCAAGTACATGCAGCAGTGTCTCGAAGACCCTCTCTACTACACTTTCCTCAATACCCCGCAGCGCTGGATACCATGCTGTGACTGGAAACAAAAATAGAACATGAAGAACTTGTCATGTATTTATCTTTGCAAAACTTACTGACCTTTGTTCTAATGATCTGCCCTGTATTGCCCGTCTTTCAAAAAGCAGTCTGGACTGAAACACTCCTTATAACTTTTGTGTGAATGGGCAGAGCTAAACTGCTGTAGGCAGTTTAGGTAGTAGAGAAGGTAGTACAACAACTCATAAATAAAAAAATAAATAAAAATAATATATAATAATATATTATATATATTATTATATAATATATATATAATATTATATATAATAATATAATATATAATAATAAAATTCAGTTTTTGAAAGTTATGGGCCCTCTAATGTTTTTCTCTGCATTGTTTTATATTTAAAAGAAGGTGTTGGAAAAGTAACAGTCCTTCTTCTCAGCACTTAAATGTTTGAGATGTTTAAACCAAGTCTTTTGCAGTAGCTTGGGAAAGAAAACTCTTCTTCATACCAAGGAAGATTCTTTGATAGAACCTGAGTGCTGGAAATTGTTACATAAGTAAATGTTGTAAAAGTAAAAGCAGTTACATGTAGCTAGTTTTTTTTTCTTTGCATGTGGGAGAGGACAGGACTGTCCTTGTGGCCTCTTTCTAGTCCTTTAGAATCACTCCCACATTTTCTGTCCTGAAAGAGGAGAGTGAAGGTGAGAGAGAGAAACGGAAGTGAGTGAGAGGGAGTGAGAGTGAGGGAGAGAGACAAAGAGAGAGTGAAAAAGAGAGACAGCTGTTGTGTGTGCATGCTTGGTTTGTTTCCTGTCACTGTGTTCTCTCCAGCTGTCTGTCTGTCTGGTTCTCTGGACGCTGACATTTGTTTAATAAAGTCATGCTGATGGAGCACAGAGAATTCTTCATGAACCTGTAGTTGATGTCACTTCTTTTTCTGGTTGTAAGTCTGTGTAGGTTGTTCCCTCTCAGTTTCTTAACTAATCTTCATAGTCAGTTTGAAGAAATATATGTCATGGCATATACACACGTACTATATGACAGTGTTCATCGTTATCATGTAAAAATTACATCACACTACAACCCCAATTCCAGTGAAGTTGACATACTTCTGAAGATGATACTAGTACTCTACAATCTCATGTTTAAAGCTGGAAAAAATGAACACATTTTAGATATGTCCAAATTGTTGAGCAGAGCTATAGATAATTCCACATTTTAAAAAATGATCAGATCTCGAGGTAGATGATTTATCAGGAAGTTATTATAAATAGATAATTACGTTAAATTTTCACATTACATTCATCATTTAATAGCTGTATCCCCAAAATACTTTAAATATTGGAAAAAATATATCAAAATTAGCAGCTATTTTTAGGCATTGGGCTGCTATTATAGTGTTCCAGGGAGCTGAATTCTGTCTGTATAGAAATACATTTTATCTCTGTAATAATAATCCAGATAGATGTGGTCCCTATTTTGACTGTCTGTATGTCTTGTGTGCAGACATTAGCATCAGCAGATATGTACATGTAATATGTATATGTACAGCAGCCCACAGTTCCCATATCAGTGCATCCCTAAATTTCCTGCTTCTAAGCGCTAGTGTCTGCTTCTCATGTCTGGCTAGAAGTTCTTGTAAATACTGTACATCCTGTCAGGAAATCATATGAGGAAGAATATGTCCTTTTATAGAGTTATTACTGCTCATTCAGTCTTTAACTCCCCTAAAGCCATAAAGGTGTATTCACACACACACACACACACACACACACACACACACACACACAAACAAACATATGTAAGTGAGAGTTTTATCACATGCCCACCCCAACCACCTCTCAGACCACAACACACACTCCTGCCAGCCTCCTGACTTTACTACTGTTTTTCTTGGTTTTAGTTGTCAGAGTGTCAGATAAGTCCGTTTGTCATTAAGCGCTGAAGGCCGCCTTTGTGTTCTTATCAGTCTGATAGCAGAGCTTTTATTTTGCTCTTTTTCGCTCAGGCTTGTTTGCTTGGTAAATGCAGCCTTTCACTCCTGTGCTGCCCAGGTGTTTGCAGTGGTTATGTGAGAGGTAAAGCCAGTTATATTACATATCATACATTAGGGAGTGTGAGAGGGTGTGTCTGTAGTGTTTCTGCTGCAGGGCACCTGCACAGCCATGTGCCTGTACAGACAACTACACGCACTGACTGACTGACTGATGTAAACATCACACCTCTACTTCTGTGTGTGTGTGTGTGTGTGTGTGTGTGTGTGTGTGTGTGTGTGTGTGTGTGTGTGTGTGGAGGGGGAGCTGGCCAGATGCGTCTTGGCTTTGTCCCCAACTAGACAGATGTACAGATACAATGTGTGCACGCACATTAATTCTCTCTCTCTCTCTCTCTCTCTCTCTCTCTCTCTCTCTCCATGTCTCCCTCCCCACCTTTATCCCTCTCTCTTTTTCTTTCTCCCTTTCACCTTCTCTCTTTCTCTCTCCGTCTTTATCCTTCTTTCTCTTTCTCCTTCCCTCTCCTTTTATACCCTCTGTCTTTCTTTCACTATCCATTCTCCTTTTCTCTCTCCCTCCCATCTCTCCCTCCCTGTTTCATTTGACTCTATCTCTTTCTGTCTCTCCCTCTCTGTCTTCACTCTATAGCTCCTCCTCCTCATTCTTTCTCTCTTCTCTTCATCTATCTCTCCCCTCTCTCTTTCTGTCCCTTTCTCACTCTTTGGGTTTTCTCCTTTTTTTGTCTGCCTCCTTTTCTGTTTTGCTCTCTCTCTCTCCTTTCTTTTCTCTTCCCTTCGCTTTTTGCCCCCTTCTCATTCTTTGTCTCTCTCTCTCTCTCTCTCTCTCTCTCTCTCTCTCTCTCTCTCTCTCTCTCTCTCTCTCTCTCTCTCTCTCTCTCTCTCTCTGGCAGCTGCACATAATCAGGATAATGTATCTGTAGCTTCAGTGAATCTGACCCTGGTCCTGTGGTTGCTCTCTATTACAGTTCATTACCACACAGGCCCAACTTATCTCCTTCTGTCTGCTCATCATTCAGAACGGTCAGTGCGGATCGCTGTCTTTAGCCAGTCACTGGTGTCCCTCCAGCACTTCATCCCAAACCAATCAGTGATGCTACATGAAGGTGATCATATTTAACCCTTAGAGGTCATACTCATTGCGAGTCATACCAAAAACATGTTGTAGTTTTATATTAATCATTTATCACCTGTAGCTAATTGAAAAAAGCTGAGAAATCCTGTTGAAAATGCAGATTCTAACTTTCAATTGATACTGTTTATATGTTCAGGACATGATTTATTATGATTTGTAGCTGATGCAAAATCATTATTATGCACACAGTGTTGTTTTGCAGATAGAAAAACCTTTTATGTTTTCAAACCGAGGGAAAAAGTCAGAAATGCAGTCCCCAGCCTATTAATAAAGAATGTAAACTGAATGTAAGTGCACTTCTTTACACGACTGTGTGATTAATTCTGTTTTTATGTTATTGCATATAAATTGTATAGCACATCAGCATTAATAACTCCAGACTTCCAAGGGTTAATAGTTTTCTAATCTGCTATTTTTCCAACAACAATAGTCATATTCCAGCTTGAAGGACAACAGCAGGTAGATTAAGGTAGTACTTTTTCTCTTAATTGAGGCAAGTACAATGAGAGAGGAGCTGAATTATCATCTTTTGGTGAGCAGAGAAAAAACCAGCACTGTTGGGCTATTGTTATTGAGAGGTGATTAAGTATGCCTATAGCTTTGGACGACTGCGGGGCGCATATGCACAGCTAAATTAATCACCTGTCATTTTGACTGATTATTAATGAAGAAATTCATTCTGGTTCATGGCGGCGTGCAGGCGAACGGCACAGGACTGTATGCTATTTCCAATGCATGAGCAGTGGGAGGGAGGAATGATAATGCTCCGAAGCCCAACACTCGCGTGTGCGCATGTGTATGTGTGCAGTGCGCATATTCTACACACAGTTAAGAGGTGGCCATGGAGAGCAGCAGGCTTTAATTGTGTTTGTCTTGGTTCAGGAACTCGGACTGCTGCCATTTTGTGCCTTCAGTTGTTAGTGGCCAAGTGTAGTGCTTTCAGAGTGCTGGAAGAGGAAAAGAAACTGCAGGCAGGGAAGATGTTTGCATACATGTGCACTACACAATGTAGATGTGGTTTCACGTGTGTTTAAAGGAACTGCAGTTTTCACCCTAATCTGTGTGCTGTATCTGTATTATACGCCTAATTACCACAAACCATTGTTTTGATGGGCTTCCTTGTAGTTAAAACCTGTTAACTCAGATCACACGTAATAAAAAGTCAATAGGCAGATGCTGAAGCTGAAGCAGCTGCCCATTGACTTGTATTATAAAAGTGGTTTTGAATGCGTTGGGAAACAGTCAGATTGCTGTGCTCTATCAAGTGCTGCACATGTGGCAGTTGGGGATTAGGCTAAAAAAAAGCATTGTTCCTTTAAAGGAGAATTCCACCAAATTTCTCAATTTCTGCACAGTTCAGTCACTGAGAAAGAAAGTAAAAGCAAACAAAGTAATTCCAAGTAATTTGGTGTGAAGCAGCACATTGTAGAGAAACCTACAGACTCAAATGTCTTTACAGTGTTGTCATGTCTACAATAGAAAAGGACATACGCAAGTTTTAAGAGTTATTATATTATAAAATGTTGATAATGGGAAGATATGGAAAAAGTACTTTTTCTTTGGATACTATTTTGCCTTGCAAAGCATGTAGCCCTCAGCCATGAATGTAAAAGAAAAAATAATCTTAACGCAAAGCTATCGTAACTTTCTGTGCGGTAGCTTTAAGAGGCAAGAAAGGCTTTAGACGTCTGGTTCCTATCGGCACCATTGTGAACAGTTCTGGTTTAGCATGTTTCTCCACAGCATTTGACATAAACCACTCAGAATGAATATGTTTACATCTTAATAGTTGAATTATGCAGGAAATTGCTCTTTAAATGTAGCATAAATGTAAAGCAAATTGAGCAGCTCTCTGCTTTATAGCTCAGGTTTGTTTGTCCACATTTTTTCCCTAATGAATCCCTCTTTTTTCTTCTATTGTCACATTCACAATATCTCATAATGCAGCATGACTAATTACATTTGGCTCTCGGCACCATAACAATCCAGAGTGCTTCTCCATTTCTCTATTTCTTACAAGAATGCGAGTCGTTTGGAGAAAAGAGCCGTGTCTTTGGTGACTGTCTTTGGAGGGGTTGGGGGAGTGACGAGTAACTGAAGTGTCTTATAGCTGTGGCTCGTGGTGGGTAATATTCCTTTGTCAGTGTGTGTACTGCCTGTGAACACTGTAACAGCCTTGGGCTGCATAACACACACACTTACACACTCACACACACATACACACACACTCACACACACACAATCTGATTAGACCTGTACAGGCTTTCCTGGAGGGGGAGTATAAGAACTAGGGAGCAGCCGGGAGGCTCAGATTGAGGTGGGGTGGGAGGTGGGGGACTTGAGTGTGAGGGAGAGAGAGATGGATAATAAGAGAATGATCCAGGGAGCAGCAAAGCACGAGAAGCTATTTAAAGCAATATTTGGTGAAAAATGAAATTTATACAATTTTCCACACAAGCCAAATATGGTCCATATGTAGCCAAGGCATGTTTGATTCCCGAAGTTGCACTTGCTTAAATCTTCATACACAGCTACATCAAGTAATCTCTGTCTCACGTTTTAATATGGTTTGTGACTCTGCTATCTAAAAAAATGGTCAAACTGCATACTGCAGGCTTCAGGGTGGTTGTCCAAATGTTTTAGCTATACCGTATTCTTTTGTCCGTTTTATAGACTTTATTTTGTATGTTATAAGCACTCGGGATCAGTTTTGCATGTGGAACTTTTTTAGCGTGGCGGCAGGGCGTAAAATAGACTAGCCACTTTCAGCTTTGTGATCTGTACCGATATTTCTTATCCAGAAATATGTGATTCAGTCAGAAATATTACACATGTCCTGTAAAATTACATTACCTCAGCCTCCCCATGCAAAACTAATCTCATCCAGATAGTACTATTCAGTGTGAGAAACCTCATAATCCAGTCTATTTCAAATTACTTAACTCACTCTGCATAAAACCAATTGTAAGCTAAAAAGCTACAGCAGCAAACTTTGGACATAAAACATGTCTTTGCTATGTTTGTTTTATTTTTTACCAAACTGAGGAGCGTATGTGTGTGGAGGATATGTGTGTGTGACAGAGGGTGTGTGTTTGTGAGGGGGTTGGAGGAGGCAGTGTTATAGATTTATCAGGTCTGTCTGAGAGAGGGCTCCTCCAGCCTTTGTCTCTGAAGCAGAAATGGAGAAAAACCTGAGGCCTGATGTGTGCAGGCAGGCCGGTCAGACAAGGGCTATCGAATGGCCGAGCTGTGCAAGGGTTCTGACGACATGCTTTTTCCCCCAGGCCCGTTGCTGGCCCGTCAGCGTCGCCCCTCTGATAGCTCCCCGGCGTCTGTAGCTTTAGCACATAACCATCACATAACAGTACACACACACACACCCACCCCCAGCTCTAAGCTTTACTCCAGCACTGAACAGCTCTATAAATCGCACTCCATTCAGTAACATACTTACTTTAGGCTGGACACACTGTAGCAGTGATTTTTAACCCTGGTCCTGGAGTTGACTTTTATTATTTGCGTTATAATCTTAAGGCTTATTGTACAGTAACTACACTGTAAAAAATGTTGTTTTAACTTAAAGACACAGAAACACTCATCTGGAGCTGTGTTGGAATGTTTGACACTCACGGTAAAAAAAACACTAGAGGTTAGGGCTCATGAGTACTACAAAGGCTAATATTGCAAGAATGATAAATATGTATGTTATGAAGTTGTCAGTAAAGAATTGAAATGCAGAATTCAGGGTTTTAGGGGTCAAATAGGCCTTTCATGAGTTGAAGTGGATATGCTAAAGCAGGCAACGCAAAAACGTGCAGGGCAGGAATATTCCAGGATCACGATACCAATTCATAAAGGCATAGGGATTTTCAGGTTTGATTAAATTTTTGATTGTTTTTATTTTTGTGTTCTTGCTATAGTTCTCATTCTGTTCTTCACAGAGTGGTTGAGCTTCTTTAAAGATTGTAACATGCCCTTATAATAATGATCTTAAACAGTACAACTGAGCTGTAAACACTGTCAGAATAAAGGTACATTCATTGAGGAATGCACAATGTAAACATACCCTCAAAGGTACAGCAGTGGTTTTAAGGTCCTTCTGTTTACCTTAAATAAGTGCTTGCAGGCAAAAGATACACGTGTGTGGAGTCAATACACCTTATAGAAATACAGTTGCAGTTGAGTATGGTACAGTCTTGTTACAGTCGCTAACTAAAGGTATGGAAGACCTACCAGAGAGTACCACCCCAGTAACAAGAGAGCCCACCCTGAGAGTGAAGAATACAAACATAAGTAGAATGCCTCCAGATTTTTATCCATTTTTTGATAACTATTGAAATCATTACACCCTCACTTTGGCTCACAGCCTTCTACGCTCTTCTCTACAGGAAACCCACTTTCTTTTCACTTCATAATCATGGTCAATCGAGATAACATTGTGTCATTTGCTGTTCTGAAACTTTTCCTGCATTAATGGCAGCAGTTATGTGTGCTTGTTTAGTGTTAACTTCAAACAAGTTGTTGTTCTGCCATTTTTAACAGCATTTTGGACGCACACAAACTCTGACAGACTGGTCAGTTGTGTCCAAGCTGTTAGAGAAGCTGCTGGGGGAGGGTGTTGCTGCTTGGAAGCTTTGGTGCTCTGTCGGGCCGCCCGGTCTGACTGTGGGAGTGCGAGTGGCAGTTAGGGCTTTTTCTGTCTTTTTTTTTTTTTTGTCTCCGGATCTTTCCTGGAGCAGAGAGCACTTTACGTGACCCACATACTCACAGAGCCTGCTTGAGAGGGTGTTGGAGCAAGAGAGCCACAGAGAAAGACAGAGAGAGAGACAGAAACAGAGAGAGAGAGAGAGAGAGAGAGAGAGAGAGAGGGAGGGAGGGAGAAAGAAAGACAATGTGTGCATCTATAGGTTGTGTGTGTGTGTGTGTGTGTGTTCAGGATAATGGCTGACGCAGCACCCTGGAGGCACTCTGGCAGACGGGCGCCACTGTGAGGAGAGAGGAGGGTCACTCAGCTAGAAGACCACTCTCTTTCCCTCTCAGCCTGACCTCAGCATGGCAGGCCCTCAGCACCGTGCACTCACACATAAACCTCTGACCATGAGCGTAGCCATGCAGTGGCCATGAGGGTGGCTTGGGTTAACCTTAACACATCACACTATCCAGAAATACCTTAACCTCATAAGTACTTAATTACATAATTACATATTACTTACATTGTGGTTATTGGATATTTAATAGTAGTTATCTATCCATCCATCCATCCATCCATCTACCTCTCTATCTGACCCCTAGTCAGGATGTGCAGTGTGATGGTGTGAATGAGATGTATTGATTGTATTGCGAAGCACTAACTTCTGCTGCTCTGTCGTCACCCTCACACACAGGAAGCAGTGAGAGATGAGAAGGAAGCGCAGATTATCTGTGAATGTGAGGATTTAGTGTGTGAATGTTTGTGGAATCTACAGCGTTGCTCAGAGGGTGACGTAACACACTACACAGTTCAAACACACCAGATCATTTAATGTCTGCAGTGTTTTATTATGTAACAGATGAGCTATTCAACTGTGTCAGAGGAAATAGTCAAACGTATACACCAAAGAATTGATGTTTACTTTTGTTCATAAGGATTCTTCAGTACATTTTAATATCTAAATGCTTTTCTATACTCATATCTCTTATTGTTGGTAAACAACAAAAGCTTAGACATTTTAAAATGATTTTAATATTTTTAAAGGAGACTGTGCAAGACCTGGCAGACCACCAAAACTCTCACCCTGTGTTTATTATGGCAGTGGGTTTAAAGCCTGGTCCTGGAGGATGTCTGCGCTGCATGTTTTGGGCTTATTGTTTGTTAACAGTCTCTTTAAGTATGCAGTTACTACTCTGAATTATTCAGTGTTTAAAGCTTTAATGTTTGAGAGATGAGTCTCCTGAGAGGAATAGAGCTGTAATAAAGGGCAAAGAGTAGACATATTTGATATTACATTTAGTTGTTGAGGCATTTGTGTTACATATTTTTACATAAATGATGTAATATTTGTCTTGTATGTTTTCTGCTCTTGTTCCTGATGGTAAAAATGAATAACTAATGGAAGTTTTGTGTGAACATTTAATGATAAATAGACTAATAGAAGTAATCCAGAATTATTTGTCATAAAAAGTTGTTACATTCCTTTCATTAAAAGTTAAGAACGTTTTTTCGTCTCCTGTAAAGTTACTACGTTTTGTTGTAAAGGAGACAATATGGAAGTTGTACTGAGTTATGTTTCTGTTTCCACACTTGTTTTCACACATGCTTCAGTGAAGAGCCTCTTAGAGAAGAGGTCATCATTCCTTCCCTCTCGCCATCTATCTCTCACTATCCTGGGAATGCTAATGACGGAAGGGAAGGAGCTGAGAAAGTGACAGCGTTGTCAGCATTTTTCCTGTGTGTTTTGAGCACGCACACAGAGGAAGATGCTCTGGAGGCCTTGAAATAAAACAGTGTGCCCACAATGGGAGGGGATTTTTAGAGTCTGAGGGGATTTTTAAAAACTTTGACTCTGTGTTTGGCAAAGACGGCCCGTCTCTCGCTTTCAGAGAAATTTAAGCAGCTTTCATCAGGAGGGCTCTGTGGAAAGACCCGCTGGTCCTGCCCTTCGCTCTCGCTCAGGGTCTTTCTCCATCCCTCCCTTTCTCACCACACTCTTCTTCTGCTTCTTCATCCCCTTTGCTCTCTTTTCCTTTCTGCCCTCTGTCTGTCACTTTCACTTTACTCCTGCGTTTAGCCGTTTCCGTCCACTCCAGCCTTCACTCTTTAACCCTTTGAAGGCAAAAAAGTGTCTGTGTCTGGTTTTTA
This sequence comes from Pygocentrus nattereri, assembly GCF_015220715.1. Lineage (NCBI taxonomy): Eukaryota > Metazoa > Chordata > Actinopteri > Characiformes > Serrasalmidae > Pygocentrus > Pygocentrus nattereri. The sequence continues at coordinate 7,979,341 of NC_051217.1, read as the reverse complement.
ATCGATTCCTCTCCTACTGTAGTGTTTTTGGTCAATGAAGTTGTCACATTTATTTTGATATGTAAAGAACAAAATAACAACGCAGAAAAAAAAAAATTTATTTTGATTGTCACAAACTACCATTTTATAAATAACATTCCCTTAGTGATCTGAATTCTGTTCTGAACATGTACACATGCCTATTCAGTAACTGTACCAATGAATCCAGCAGTAAAGACACCTTTGTGCATCTTTTAGACGGCAATAGAAAGCATAGAAATCTCCAATCCCACATGATAAGAAGCTATTAAATGATAGTTCTAGAAATACTGTACTTTTACTGTAATTTGACAGTTTCACTAGTTCAGCTAGTTATTCTGACACACCGTGTTTTACAATAATAATAACAGTAACATCAAAATACATGCAAATGTATGTAAAATAATATTTTGAAATGCATGCTGCACTAAATCCAGTTAAACGGGACTATGTATATTCTCTTTTTAATGAAACATGCAGTGTAAAGGTATGTGTGTATGTATATATATATATATATATACATATATATATATATATATATATATATATATATATATATATATATATATATATATATATATATATATATATATATGGTTTGTGTACATAAAAAGACAGTGAAAATGCTTTTTCACAGTGTACTCTGGGGACAAAGTCTCTGAATGTACTGCGGACCAGACATTAGGTAAAATAAGGTTAAACTGCAGGTGTAGTGTGGGGGTGCACGTCTCCATGGTCAGTCCACCACATTGTTTATTAAAAAGACACAGAGGGAGTGTTGGCCTTAGCTGCTTTGCTGTGCTGTGATGGCATAAATATTAAAATTGATCTCAGGGGAGCGGAAGGTCCACAGAGCCTTGAAAAGATCAAGGCTCCTTTCATGAGAGAAAGGAAAGCGAATAGCTGTATGTGCTCAGGAGGGAACCTGCCCAAAAACCTCCATCCATTCAGGCCAGATTTCTTCCCATCTCATCATGCATCTCATTTATTTCTTATTCTGAGTGCTTTTAGATCCGCAGGGAATAAAGACCTAATCACAGTCTAACAGGCTACAGACTAAATGGTGATAAGTCAATCAGTAGTATCTGGATCATTCAACCAGAATCAGATCATCTTTTAGAATCATTTGGCTTAAATAAATGATTCAACAAAATGCAGCGTCAGCCAAGTTATTTTGATGTCCGAAGCTTCTTAAGTTTTGCGTGCAAGCTAAGAGGCTAATGTGGCTAACAAGAAATAGAAGCTTATAGCACAGACATTAGAATCAAACTGAATGCCTAAATCATCAGCACACCCCTGCCTTAAAGCATGTCCACTTGTGAGTTTAGTAATCTCAAAAAGACTTGTTTATTGTTACTGACACTGCATGACATACTGTTGTATGCAAAAGTTTGGGGTTTGTTGAAGTAAAAATGAATGTAATATAACCTTTATAGAGAACACACATCCTGTTTCTTTGCTGAATTTAACATACTGGGAAACAAAACATAAAAAGTGTCGTGTGAAGAGGTTATGGCATGTTTTAGGTTTTATCTTTAATTTTTTTCCAATATTTTAAACTCAGCAAGAAACTCAAGAAATCTAAATCATGCACTAAAATTTGCACATTGGTCCCTGTAGAGGATGTTATTTTCAAAACATTTGATTTGATCCAGGGTGTTCAAACTTTCAAGTATTACTATGTATTATCTTTAAAACCCGAAAACAGTGCATTGCATGTGCAAAATCAGCACTAGCACCCATTTTGCTGGAAGTTTGTCTGTATTTTTGTCCATTTTTGGATAAGAAGAAAAATAGGTGTTTTACCAGACAATTCTTTTAAATGTTTTGTGTTGGTATTGGAGAGGTAGTTGGTGCTTGTAGGTGAAGGGCTCTAAGGACTATATGGGAGGGAACGAGCGGAAAAGCCATGTGTCCGCATGGCGAGGCAACGAGTGACGAACGTCTGTACTGAAGGTCAGCCGTGATGGATGCATCCTGACATGCCCACAGAGCATGATGTCAGAGCTCCAAATAGCAGCTGTGTGAATGTGTATGAATGTGTGTGTGTGTGTGTGTGTGTGTGTGTGTGTGTGTGTGTGTGTGTGTGTGTGTGTGTGTGTGTGCATGTGTGTAGACATGCATATGTGCCAAAGTATTGTTGCATTGAATTTTGGGATTGGGCATTATTTTATCCTTTTTCTTTTAACCCTTAGAATTCAATTGTAATTGCATAGTTAATTACTTAGTTAGTCACATAATGAACTGCATTTACAGTGGACTTCATTCTGTATTGAGTGGTTCAAGTCTGTAGTTTTTCCTTTTGTTTCAGTGGTGAAACAACAAAGACTTTGTGGCAGAAATTTAAAGTGGGATTTGCCTCTGCAAATCAATACTATATACTCAAAAATCACTTTTCAGCTTATTCAGATATAATAAAATCTATTCTCTATAAATGTGTAAATATATCCTCTACAAAAAATAATCAAACGAACGCTTAATCTGCACTTCTGACAGAATTTCTCTGGGAGTGAGAAATTATTATATAAAATGACGTGTTTTTGCTTTTGCTGGTGTTAAATCTGACATCTAAGGCTGAAGGGAGGTGTATAGTATGTGTGACAGGAGGGATGTGTTTGTGTATTAGGGGATAGACTGTGTGTTTATTCGGGGCAGGAGCTACTCATTTTGAGGTCTGATTCAATTTTCTGAGGTCAAGATTTGGATTGATTTTTGATATTTTATGTGTTAAAATGCTTTGATTCTACAGAAGTGTGATAATATACCACACTGACTGGTTTGGCTCAGATAAAAAGAGGTTTTCAGATAGAGCTTTTCAGTGCTGGGCCACTGTCCTCTAATGGAAAAGCTCCAAAATATTACAACCTTTAGAACTTATAAGTGACTGCAGAAAAAATCTAGTCATTTTGAACAAGGGAGTATACCTGCCTCCTCCCAACCGACTTTATTCTAATACCCACGTGTCAAACTCAAGGGCACGATCCTCTCTGGCCTGCAGAAGTATTTGAATTTTCTGTTAATGTTAGCCTGTTTCACAATACACTGCACAGTGTATTCAAGTCTTAATGAACCTGCGGGAAAGAAAGGATGTCAGGTGTCTAGTTCAAGTAGATAGGTATGTTTAAAAGACTGACTTCTTGAGGACATTTAAATGTTACATATTTTAAGTGTCCATGTAATATTTCAAAGTGTACTACAAGTGCCTATACTTTACTTTACGGTTGACGTTTTTGCATATTTTGAATAAACAATGGCCGGGTCAGGTTATAGCACAACATTCATTAAAAACTGAATAAAAACATTTTTTCTCTGGCCCACAGATTTGTAGAGATTTTCTGGTATGGCCCTTTTACTCGTTGAGTTTGACACCCCAGCTCTAATAGGATGCCTCCAAATGTGTTGATCACCAACAGTGGTTTCCATGGAAGACGGCAAAAGAGACCAAGTAGCAGAAGGTGATAATCCTAAATTTCAGTACACTGTCTTTTTTCTTTTTTCGTTTTTTTTTAATACTGTATTGACAGTGTTACTCCCTTAGTGTTTGTATGATATGGTTTAGGAGGCAATGTTAGTGGTAGTTATAGAGGAGGCGGTTCATAGGGGACCTCGAATAGTCTTGTTTATGGGTCAGCATATTGTGAGAACGCTGTATTGTGAAACCCATATTAGGTCACTTTGAGTTATTACTATGAGAGTATATTATCTGTAGTGTATGTTTAGTGTGTTAGGGGACTTCAGGCAGGACATTGCTGCCCCAGATCGAGGCTGAAGAAAGCGCTCATTCACTGCCTGTGTGTGTGTGTGTGTGTGTGTGTGTGTGTGTGTGTGTGTGTGTGTGTGTGTGTGTGTGTGTGTGTGTGCCAGTGTTGAGACTCTGGATGTTGGCTGTGCTCAAAGGGAGGCCAGCTGAGAAAATGTCACACTGCACGTCGCTTAGGCTACTAAACTTAAGCACTCAACTGACCCCCTATTCACAAAGCCATTAACAGGAGGAGGCTGATATTCAGCTAATCCAGCTGGGGGAAGGCCTCCTCTCACCACAGTCTTTATCAAAGTTTAGCACAATGCTGTATGACAGAATGACAAGTGCTGATATGTGGACGAGCCCAGTTTCCAGTTTTTCATAGGTCTTGCTCTGGCCTACATTTGTTGTTTCCTCTGGTGAGGTGAATAGCTGCATTTGCCCAAAAAGAAATTTGTAGCAGCCTAAATGTAGAGCATTTGGGGGGCATTATTGATTAGAAGAAAGGGTGTTGCTAGTGTGTGTGTGTGTGTGTGTGTGTGTGAGTGTGTGTGTGTGTGTGTGTGTGTGTGTGTGTGTGTGTTTTGTGCATTTTCAAGACAAAACTCTTACTTTGTAGAAAACTAGGCAAAAAAGGACAAACCTACCTACAAATTTCTTAAAGTACTTTTTTATCTGATAGTGATAGTTTTGGTGGTCTGCTCAAGCATGCGTGGTAGAAATCTCATCTTCTCTATAATTTTCAATATATTTTTAAATTCACTTTTGGAAGCTTTTTTGGAAGTGTTTTTTTTTTTTTTGCCTTCTTTATGCAAGTGGATTACAACTATATTGTTCATCGTTTTATATTATTATTATTCTCATTTATTCTTATTTTTCTGCCAGATGTTTTCTAGATATCAACACCATTACAACCCCGTTGTCTGGTCTGACTTTGCAATCTCAGCTTGTATACAGCTTTTTGACCGGATGCACAATTTTGTGGATTTTTTCGTCATAGTAATGAATGGTGTGCATAGGTTTTGTATCACAATGATACAAATACACTAACACACTCGACACACCACACACTACACAAACACATGCGACACACCACACACACACACACACACACACACACACACACTGAACACACTACACATAACACACCAAACACACACACACACCTTTAATGTAGCAGGAGATATTAGGTATCAGTATATTTAAGGTGGAACTGGATTTAAGATTGCATGAGATTTAAGGTGAAAGTGGATTTAAGGTAGCGGTGACGTTAAGGTAGCAGAAAATTTAAGGTGGCAGCAACTGTTCTGCATTTCCTTCAGGAAATTGCATTTCTAGTTTCATATCCCAACTTTTCAGAGATATCTTCTGAAAATAAATAACATACATGCATGGTCATTTCAACTGGAAATTAAATTATTGAAGGGTGTTTCTAATAGAACAAGTATCTAAAGGAACAAGTATCTGTGTTTTAAGCTGTGTCAACATATTATTTGAAGTTTATATAACTTAACATTTAAGGCAATTTTTTTCAGGCAAAACCCCCCCCACATTTTTTATAGAGAAAGTGAATAAGCATGCATAAGTGTGTGTGTGTGTGTGTGTGTGTGTGTGTGTGTGTGGAATGGAATCACACAGCTCTACAGCACAAGTACCACTAGACAAAGGTATGTGTGAGGCATGCATGCGTGAGAAGGTTTGTAATGAGCACATATACAGACACATTTAGACACACACTAAACTGCAGGCATCATCCTGACACTCAGAGTGACGGATCTCAGAAAACTGGGAAACCTGGAAAACATGTCACACCATTACACCCTCCTATGCAAATGTGTTATAGAAGCCTGAACACATTTAATATTCCCCACTGTGTGTGTGTGTGTGTGTGTGTGTGTGTGTGTGTGTGTGTGTGTGTGTGTGTGTGTGTGTGTGTGTGTGTGTGTGTGTGTGTGTGTGTGTGTGTGTGTGTGTGTGTGTGAATTGCTCGGTGCATTGCTGAAGGAAAGCAGTGAATATGTCACTGATGATTTTTGCATTTTGGGCCGAGGTCCTCAGTGAGATAATGCTGCACAGATGTATGTGTCTGAGTGTGTGTGCGGACACGTGTGTGTGTGTACATGCATATGTGTGTGAGATCACACCCACCAAAAGCTCTGCATTAGCAGCTGCTGGCCTGTTTTGCATATGGCAATGGCAAGAGACGGAGTGAGAGGAGATGGAAGGGAAGATAGGAATTTGCATATGTGGTGGCAATGTGCCCTCAGCGCCACAGCGAAAATGGGAGATTTAGAGAGAGAGAGAGAGAGAGAGAGAGAGAGAGAGAGAGAGAGAGAGAGAGAGAGAGAATAAATGAATGAGAAATGGAATGCTTTCCTTAAAATTTGCCAAGCATCAGTCCCCCTTTCTGTCTCTCTCTTTCTTTTGGTCCATCTGTACAGGCAGTGCTGTCCACTAGCTAATATGAATGTGCTGGTATCAGTCAGCCTGTAGCAGTCCAGTTGTCAGACAGGACCATGAGGCTGAGCGTGAGTCAGGTATTAGGGTATCATGGACAGAATTCTATATTTTACTGATTTACTGACTTGACTGGATCAGTATCTGAATAAGATACTAACTTTAAAAAACTGGAATTGGATGTTGTTCGTGTGGATATATAATTACAAGTGTTGCAATTTTTGAAACCTTGTACAGCATTTTAAAGAAATGCAGAGTCAATAACATTGTTTTAGTGCACCCCCCCATACTACATACTGTAATGAACATTTGCCTTGCAATGCAGTAACAACACTAGGGGTGCACTGATATGGGAATTATGTACTGATGCCAATATCTGAATCCAGTGCTTTTTTATAAAACATTTATAAAATATAAATCTTTATCTACCTGAATTAGTAAGTTTTGTTGCACACAGGTGCCTACAGAAACTCATCTATAATTGGTCAGGATGCCCAGACTTCGGCTATATTGCAATTGCATAGATCCATATTGCAATAGTGATTAACATGTATAGTGTATATAGAAAGTACCTACATACACATTTATAAAGGCTTTTTCCAGTTGCACTTTGGTTGAAATCACATGAGACGTTACAATAACTGACTTTGTTGCTTAGTATGTATCACAGTGACATAATGCTGATAACGTGACATAGCTTACATCTCAGGGCAACAGAAAATGCTCACTTTGGTTCAGCTAGCCTGACTTGGCAAGTTGTTATATTACCAACATTACATCAGAAAAATGACTTCAAAAAATAACATTGCCTGAGATGTTACACTAGCTTTAAATCAAAGTTTGCAAATAAGACTTTATTGTCATTCGCATCACACGTGGTACGAGGTGGAACAAAATTATGTAGTCAAGGTCCCAGTTAACTCCCAAGAACACAAGTAACAATAAATAGGTGCAAATAACAGCAACATGGAACACAGCAGCATGAGTACATCCTTTATGACAAATGACGCCTGTTGGAGTGTTTAGTTAGAGTTTATTTGGGTGGCATGTAAGCTTATGAACGCTGTCCCACAGTAAAGTGAGAGAGGACAGCCTATTGCACTTCTGCAGAAAGTGACAGGATGCAATAGATATGAACTCAAGCTTTAATTTCAGTCTGGATTTTAGATACATAGTAAAGGTGTTTGGATTTGGAGCCTGAGTTCTTTATAATCTTTATTATCTCCTAATTATTATCTTCTACAGTGGAAAGTCACCCGTCACCATAATCACAGCCATTTGCAGGTTTTTAATGCTAGAGTGAATGGATGTGGTAAAATCACACTGACAGCATTACACAACCACTAATAGATAGTATTTAGTGTCCAGACTAGTATCAGTGTCTCATATTTCATGGACAAAATACATGTGCAGACCTCTTGCTGGTGCTGAACAATCGTGATGGATCGACTGGCTTATTTGTGTGTGTGTGTGTGTGTGTGTGTGTGTGTCTCAGACATCAGTTCGTCTCTCTGAACAGTGTGTTCATCCAGTGTTCTCTTTAAAAAAACAAAATGAATGTAATAACCCGAAGCACAAACTACAGCTCATTGTGTACATGTGTTTCTCTTGCAATATAAATCTCTCTCAATATAATATTCAATTCAATGTTCAAGTGACTTTTTCTCAAGTTTCTTACTCTGTTCATGTTCATTGTGTTCATCTCTCTCTCTCTCTCTCTCTCTCTCTCTCTCTCTCTCTCTCTCTCCTGTTCAGCCCTGCATCGTCTCTTTCAGACTCTCTCAATTACTCTTCCTGTGGCTTTTCTGCTTCAGCCATATATTTTATGCACTGTATATCTATATTTGCTGGGGCAGAGTGGTGATTGATGGGTTCCCAGCTGTTCCTGGTGGCTGTGCAGCTCACACGTTCTCCCAGCGGCTCTCCTCGCAGCACGGTGCCTGAGAGAGAGGACATACGGCCGGCTGGAAAAATTCACCCCGGCTCAAACTGCGCACCCCCCACTGCTTTCCCGCATCATGTTAGCCAAGCTCCCTGCACTGCAGACGGAGTACGTCTGACGAGTAGCGCCCCCAATTTACACAGAAACATCAGACCTATGGAAATGAACTTCCTGCTGCATTCGTCAATTTTACATACTGTATGTAGGTCTGGTGCTTTGTAGGTAATAGGTGGTGGTTTTAGGTTTCGTTGAATCAGTTCCACATTAGCTGATTATGGCCAGGGCTTTGGGATTGATACATCCATCCCTCTGGTCTTTGGTGGTTAAGCCCCACTGCTGCTCCTCCCGGTGCTGCTGCAATTCTCTCTTTCCCACAGTTTCTAGACACAAAAAGGGATTCTGTTTTACAGATGTGGTCAGCTTTGAAAGGGACCGTATCCTGGAAAATCTCAGTATTTTTCATAGATTTTTGAAATAAAACAATTTGTGGTAATATGTAAGCAACATTAGTAAAGTTTCAAAATGCAGCATTCACGTCCTTGGTCGTACTCTCCATATGTAAAAACGAACCTGCTGTTTTTAATTCGTCAAAGTTGTGATGTCACAACCATGAAAACATTTATATATGAGCTTCCATTCAGTCTACAGTAGTTTAGCCTGTCTGTTTACATTGAAATGATAGGTGTTGTTACTGTAGATAGTCTGTGATGTAGTTTTTTAAGGGATTTGAGCCTAAATGTAACAATTTGTGCCTTACATTTCAGCCTTGTCTGCTCAATACAGATCAGCCAATCAGACCAGTCTTTTACTTACATCATTCTTAAAGGAGCCTGATTAATTCAAAGGGATAAAGAGAGGCTGGAAAATGGTCAAGTAAAAATGAAATATAACTGTTTTTTAGGACTAAAACCACACAAACATTAAAAGTGAGCTTCTAAACAAAATAAAATTGCATGGCCCCTTTAAAGCTTTGACTGGCCAAAATGTACCTAATTTAATCATGCTTGATAACAATTTGGCCATTCACTGCTATCTGCATTCTGTGCTGACCTCATGTTCTTGTGTGTGTTTATTTATGTAGAGCTCCAGAGATCATCCTTGGCCTGCCCTTCTGTGAGGCTATAGACATGTGGTCCCTGGGCTGCGTCATCGCTGAGCTCTTCCTGGGCTGGCCGCTTTACCCCGGGGCGTCTGAGTACGATCAGGTAAGATAATCAGACCATCTTAATCCCATGCAGTGCAAATACTGGAGAGCAGCAGCACATGGGTTATTAGTGGGTGTTAGAGTAGCAGAAGTCTGGGAAAGGTGCAGTATGTATAAAGAATCCCTAAATGTTCTCTTACTATGTAACCCAGCATTTCTCTCAGTTACTTTGTGTGGGTCTTCGACACATCGGTTGTTGGTTGATAATAGAAAAGAGGTATTGAGGGGACAATTATACATTAGAGATGTTTATGAGTGAGTGAGAAATGACATTTCCTGTTTGGCATTTTGCTATTGAATGTGGCCCTGCAGAGAGGGCTCTCTCTCAGCAAACGGCTATAAAAACATCCCTCAATTACTGTTTGTGCTCCAGGGAGAGAAAACAAAACAGACCTCTGGCTATGCTGCTGTTCTCACAGCTTTCCTGAATGTCTGTGTGTGTGTGCGGGCATGTATTTAACTTTTTATGGGGACCAAACATCCCCAGGCTTTTGGAAAACACAAATAGTGGAGGGATTTGACTGGCCCCCTCGTAGAAAACTGTATTTTTTTTTTTCAAATAACACAGCTTTCATTTGTAAAAGTAAAGGGGCGAAACAATCCTGGTTCTTGTGATTTAAGTAAGGCTTAGGTTAGGTGGAGGCACAGCATTACTTAGCTACAATAATAGAGATGAAAATACCCCACAAAGACAGCAATACAGACCTGTGTGTGTGCACTCACTCTTAGGCTTTCATCTCTCTCAGGCCATTCTGTAGTGCTGGACAGATGCCACAACCTGCCCAATTAGCCCAGTTCCTGCGATCTAGAGTGGGGCCTTCTCTTAAAACTCAAAACCTGGCTCTACTGAAAGGCCCAGGGCCAATGTTCAAACTCAAAATGAATCAGAACTACTGTAAACAAGCTCTGGAGCTCGGCTAAGAGCTGCTGATTTGCCTCTACGCCATTTCGGCGTCTCCTCTCCTCTCCATGTCTTGGGAGTTATTTTTAGTGTATTTGACGCATGCCATTTTTTATGCCATTTTGACGTTTGTCTGAATGTTGGGTGGCATTTTGGGTATTTAATCATGAGTAACCATGACATCTCAGCTTTGGTAAACACTCAGAGCAGGTCATCCATAATCACCAGAAGTCTCAGAAGCTCTTCCTCTAAAACAGCTTAATTAACATTCAAATTTTAGTCTCTTTTGAGATATGAAGCACCTCATGGACCTGACTTTACTCACTCACTCATGTTTAGCAGGGTGAGGTTGGTGCTTCACATCAATGACATCAATGTGTCCTTGCATTCAATACAAACTCTTTAAATAATTTAAACATGGCCTCATTTAAGAGTAGATTAACAGTCAATGATACACAGTGCAGCCAAACATTGAGTTTAAACAAAAAAATGCAGAACAGGTTATACCCAATTTTGATTGTTTCTGGGAATATGAAGACACGTATAAATCTCTTTAGTTCTACACATGCTAAACTTAATAAATAATTCCCATGATTGGGCCCAAGTGGATGATCTGATATTTAAACGACTGTTCAGGTCATAATTCTCAAGTTTTCTGTGTCAGTACTGTGTCCAAAAAAAGGTTGAGAACCCCTGTGCTACTGCAGTGGAGGGAGACTGAGGGCAGGAGTCCAGCACAGGTTACTAATATCCCTGCTCTAACACACCAACTAATGCTGGCAATTAACTGTTGAGTTAAATTAGGTGTGTTTAAGGTGTAGAATCACTAAACTCTGCAGTAATTCAGGCCTCCAGGACCGCAGTTCCTCACCTCTGTGCTAACAGTTGCATTCCTGGCCATCTGAGTCATATTAATATGTATAGCATACATTTGATTTACCTATAGGCAGAATACAAGATCAGCCTAATGTTAGCTTGAAGGTATTGAAATGAAAGAATATTGATTTTTTTTTTCATGACTATAGTGTTAATAAAGCACTGAACTTCCAACGCATCTCACAACACTAGTCTAGAGGAATATTTGTTGTCTTCTAGCCCCGTAAGCCTATTTCTAATTATAACACTAACTCTGTAAGACAGGGAATCCTCCATGAGTTAAAAAAAAAAATACACACACACACACACACACACATATATATTTATATATATATATGTATGTATGTATATATAAATACGTGTGTGTGTGTGTGTGTGTGTGTATAAATATATATATATATATATCACAGTGAATTTATTGAGACGACAAATGAGCCGACACTGTGATCAAGGTTTTGGGAACCGCCGTGAGCTCAGCCTGGGATAAGAGAGGCACTGATTGGTTGGGAAGAGGCAGAATGGGGGGAGAGATGATTATTGCAGGATGCCGTTGCCTGCCAGGCTGCCGCATTAGACGTCTTTCAGGTGTATGAATGGCATTCTGTGTAATTGCAGCTCTCAGGCGTGCCTCTAAAAAAGACTTTTTGGGGAAGGAATAAACTGGGTAGTGACAGCATTCTTTTCAGTCGCTGTTTACTCAACTTCTAATGCTGTTATGCCGGGGATATCGTATAGAAGTTGGTGCCAAGGGACTGATATGCTGTGGACGGTACTGACACAGCTTTAGTCAGATTTGGTTCAGTGTGCTGTTGAGGATTCTCATCACATGAAGTGTGCCTCTAGCGTTCTGTAGTCTTTAAGATATTAAAAATGCCTGTTTTATTTTTTTGTTCTTTTCCCCAGATTCGGTACATTTCTCAAACACAGGGATTGCCAGCAGAGTATCTGTTGAGCGCAGGCACAAAAACCACCAGGTTCTTCAACAGAGACCCAGACTCTACCTATCCTTTATGGAGATTAAAGGTACGATCACACACATGCACACACTGACACCTACAGTGCAAAAGTTTTAGACCACTTTAGAAAAGTATATTTAAAGTAATTTAGCTACTTGGAAAAACACCAACATGGGAATAAATGCAAATTAATACTAATATTACATACAGTTAATAGTGATCATAGTGGTCTGTCATTGTGTTAGCTTAACCAATTCCAAACCTTAGGCGGCCCAATGTTGTACTTACCATCCATTTGCTGGTTCAGCTAATTAGTGTTTTGTTAAGTTATACATTAACTGTCGTAGAGTTTAAAGGGCCTCTATCATGGAAAATGTTCTCCTTTATTTTCACACGACATGATTCTGGAGAACAAATGTTGATATTTAAACTCAACCAGAAAACAAGTTCACCCCTCCTTTCATTGCTTCTTCAAAAGCTCTGCCCCCAAATTCATGGATGGCAGTTGCCAAGGCAAATGACAAAGGGCTTTTTTTAGATTTTCATGGCCATAAAACCCCTTCAAATGTTGTACGGACGATTACCATAATATAACGTTAGAGCGAGCAGCCACACAGCAAGTACAGTCACTAATGTTAGCGAAGTGAGCAGACTGTTGCTACAATTGCTGCTACAAAGGTAAAATAAAAAGCTGCTATCAGAAATATTAGCAAATGGGACAGAACAGTACTGACCTACTAATACTGTGAAACATTCATGTTACACGTTACCAACCTCTTTCTTCCTTTTCATGCTGCTCAACTCTCTTGATGAAGCTTGATTTCCTTAAATGGTGTGGCAGTTACAGGTGGAACAAGAAAATACGAATAGGAAGTTCAGCCTCGTCAACTTTGAGGACTATTCAGTGAAGGAAAATTTGGGGGGTCTTCTCCTGAACACTCCGCTATCTTGCATACAGAAGCATCATTCTCTGTATACGGCACCATTACAGCACTATATCTTTACATAGAAAATAATAGTTTGCTACCGTAACAATGTTTAAAATGTGTACAACCTTTGTTTTTAGAACCTTTAAATAGGAGTTTGACATATTATGTAAACAGTTTCATAGTGTCAAAACACAATCTAAATATGGGAATTAAACTGCAAAGCCTGTTTTAAATTCATGGTTCTTCAGATGTCACAACATATATATCTGCCTGTTTAGCTTACAGCAGTTCAGCCCCACTTTTAATTTCAAAATTAAGTTATAAGGAGTTTCAACACTCGACTACTTATTAAATCAGGGCACATTTTTAAATGCAGGGCAGCCAAATAGAACTAAATTAATTTGCATAATATAGCAAATAAATAAGAAACATGTAGTATAACAAAAAAAGGCAGTTGGAAATGAATTAAGACTGTTTAGTTACATGAACCCACAAACATAAGTGATTTCGGGGGAAACAAAAGAAAAATGTAGGATGTTTCAGTAACTTGCAACAGTAAACAAGAAATCGACATTACTTTTTATAAAATTGTATTGATTCTAATGTTAGTGTTTTTACTACACATTTACTGCCCATCAAAATAGTTGTAAGCTATTTTTCCAGCTGGCTTAAGACTTTTGCATACTACTGTACACATCTAAAGTCAACCACATTCCCATCCTTTCCAGGCTCTGAAGGCCAACTGTCAGGTTTAGCGATTTTCCTTCTGTTGTTTGTTTCTGGATAGGCTCACACGGCTTGTCCTCTCCATTCTGTTTTTGCTCACTAAACCCTTGATGTTCTCATTGCTCTGCTTTTAAAACAAACCAAGAGCCTAATGAGGGCAAAATGGATTTAGCGCGAGATGATTTGGCAGCCAGAGCGGTGTAGGATGGTTTTCACTCACACAGTTGATCCTCTTTACCCCCCCCCCCCCCCCCCCTTATACTCTGAAGCCCATGTAGGCCGCTCAGTGCCCGTTTACCATAGTTGGTGTCCAAATCAACTCTGACTGAACTTTGTGAAGCTGCACACTCTGAGTCCTGAATGCAAAACATTCACAGTATTGAACAGTGCTTGGTCCGGTATGAGGCTGCAGCACCACATGGCCCCCATCTGCTAAGCTGGGTGCACACATGTTGATTTGGTTAAAAAAAAATCTCTTAGATTTTGGTTCTCTTTTCTTGAATGCACACTGACACACCTGCAACAGGCCTTGTCTGCTCTGGTTCTGCTCTCATAAGCTACATGATGGATTAAAACCATGTGGTCTTACACGCTGCTGACTATGACAAAACCTGATGAGTTGTTATCATATGTGTATGAATATGTTACACTGTGGTTTTAGTAAATGATTTAGAAGTCTAAGATGAAACAAAAATTAGAATGATAATTACTGTTTACTGTACCAATTAAATGTATTTACATACTTCATTAAACAGATAGTAAAAATTAATTACACATAATAAGCTACATTTAGTCATGGGCAGGGGTGGGGCAGTTGTGGGCTGGAGGTTAGGGAACCAGTCCTGTGACCGGAAGGTTGCTGATTTGATCCCTTCGGCTGACAGTCCATGACTGAAGTGCCCTTGAGCAAGGCACCTAACCCCCAACTAGCATAAAAGATAAAGAGAAAATTACACTCTTAATAACTATACAAGACCTGAAATAGACCGCTAATACTCTCATCATCAGATAAACAGTACTTAAAGCTTTCATCTTTGAGAGAGAGGAGAAAATCAAGCTCCACTCTTGCTTCAGAGCTTAAAAAAGTCCATCCTGCCACTGTGAGATGACAACACTATGGGTCTGAAAGGCTTTGTAGCTGTAAAGAAGCTGTTCCTGAGAAAAGGAAATAAAAAACAATGAAGCATCTGGTGTTCGGGCCACACCAGAGCCCAGACATCAATGTCAGAATGTGTTAATTCGATCGTGAAGCAAAGATTGCAACCAACATCTAAGACTGAACTTTAAAGGGGTGAAAAAAATCCCTGCAAGTTCTTTGAAAAACTGAAAGCAAGTTACCAGAAAAGAATGGAATAAAAACAAAGGGTGGACACTCTAAATACTGAAACATTGCATATTACATTTAGTTGATGAGGCTTCTGTTTAATTTTCTGTTATATATGTGAATATACTTAATTTTATGTTTCCTTCTTTTTACCTGATGCTAGAAAATAACTTTATGGCCATTTTGACAGTACATTCTGTATTTAAATGCACTCTTCTGACTGTGCTGAATACCACCACCGATAACTCTAACTTCTAAAGGTTAAAGCACGTTTAAATATCAGAGGAGTTGAACTGAAGTTTGCATTCCCACAGACGCCAGAGGACCATGAGGGGGAGACAGGAATCAAATCTAAGGAAGCCCGCAAGTACATCTTCAACTGCTTGGATGATATGGCACAGGTAAGCACATATGCCTAACGCCAGAATATGCACATATAACACTAAATCGTGCTGCCAGGGCACATCTAACCAACGACTTTAGTGTGAAAAGTGGGGTCTCTTAACTGATGCTTCTACAGGAATAACAGTCATCTGTGTTTTTGTTGGCAAAGTTACATTTTCAAAAAAGTGAAACATTGTCAGAGGTTTTTTGGACATCATCTGTTCCCTTGAGCTCCACCTCGAAGTGTGTGTTGTCTGTGAGTAAATGATGTGCTTCCCCTGGTGATGACCCATCACTCAAAACATAGTAAGAAAACAATATATGCTTTACGGAACTAAAGGAATGACCCAAAATACTCTAGCCAGATTTGATGTGTCAAAAGGAATTATAATAAAAATAATGATAATAATAATAATAGGTTACATGAAATAGTGCCTTTCACAATCCCAAGCCACTTTACATAACAAAGAACACGCACATAAAAAGGAATGATATTGTAACTTTTTCCCTGCAGATAACTGAGAGTTATCAGAAATGAAGTGGATGTACATTTTCTGTCAGACGTCTCCTGAACTGACCGGTGCAGCTTATGCTTTTCCAACAGTGATGCAACCCTCAGCTTAGGTTTTTCCTGTAAACAGCTAGGTCATCCTGCTTCATCAGATTAAAACTTCGCCTGATCTAATTTACTGTAAACTCGAATGAATTCATGGAAATTCATTGACATGTGGATGGTTAGTCTACATGTGAGCTCAAAGGATCTTGTGGCAGGAGAATGAGATCACCATTCTCCTTTCAGGGTCAGGCCCTCTGACATTACGTGCTATAGCCTCTGTGGTTTGTACTGTAGTGTGCTGTGAGCCCGTGCTTACGTCAGAGCCTCCAGCTCTGTGTGAGCTCCCCTGGTTTACCGTCTCCAGACGGACAAATAGCCAGACAGAGCCACGGCCCAAGCTTCCATTAAGACACTGAATGTTGATATTATGGTTGACTCAGACTCTGCTCTGGATAAATAAGTGTGCACAGTTTGGGCCGTGAGCTCAGTCTGTATTATGGATGATTGCCTGAATGCCGGGATGATTGCCCGGGAGAGGGAACGACTCGGCCTGCTCTCTATCCCAAGAATGACAGGAAATACCAAGATAGTGTTTGAAAGGCACATCTGGAATGAGGACACTGCTCATTATCCTGTAGAAACACAACAGTGACCTTTTACCATGGTTCAGTGCTGTACGTTTTATAAGTAAACAATATGTAGGACATGGCCTGACATACAGCTGTTAAACAAACTGGAACCGCAGTTCACAACTTGGGGAATCAGTGTTTTCAATAATATAAAAGTACATTTGGTTACGGCCGTTAGGTAGCAGTTCTTCATTGTTTAGATGCTTAAGAGATTAGATGTAAGAGAGTTCATTTTCACAAGGAAGGGAAACAAAGGAAAGTGAATATACAGTATTTTGTAAATGACTCCTAACAACCATGAAAGACCTGCTAGACCAGAACCAAAAACACAGAAGAATATCAAGCTCCACTTTTGCTTCAGATCTGAAAGAGTAGACAGTTTTTTCTGTCCAACCTTCCACTGTGAGAAGACAACTCAGTGCTATGGGTCTGAAAGGATGTGCAGCTGTTAAGAAACCATCAAAACAAGTGGTCACCCCCTACCTCAGTGTCACTGCAGTGCTGAGAATTGTCTACCTCCCAAATAATACCTGCTCTGTGATGGTCCTGATAAAATGGACAATAAGTGTAGATTTAAGGAGGTACTTAATAAAGTAGCCAGTCAGTGTATGTTGTGAAAGCAACTTCACAGAAAATTATTGTAAATAATTCAGTATAATTTTAATAACATGATATTACATTTATGGCATTTGGCACTTTTATCAACCACAACTTACAGTTTAATTATGTTACGCAGAATTTTCTTCAAAGCAAGCATGTATTCAAGTTATTGCAGTTTAACTTGTGTCTCGTGTTCTGATAGCTCCTCCTGTCTACAGTCTGTGGAGCATCTGCTTGGCTGTCTGTGTGATGTTCATGACTGTGTTATCCTCACTGCCCAGCAGCAGAACAGTGCATTCACCCATGCAACCCAGCCAGAGAGGAAGGAAAGACTATGCTCAGTGTATTTTCTGAGTTAGCCATCTCAAAAATATCTCCAGATGAAGGATGCATGCAGTGTTGGCCCACTGTTAATTTATGCACGTGACTGACTGTGACAGTTGAGAATTTACTCAGAGGGTTTTCTGTTCATCACTCTGTTTTTCTGTACTGAATGTGTGTATTGCACTGGCATATTTTGACTCCCTCGTGTGAGTGCGAGTTTGTGCATAAGTGTTTTTTTTTCCCCAAAGTCATCCCTTTCTCCTGCAGAGGACAGTGTGATTATTTTTCACCGCGTGTTTGAGATTATTCCTTTATCATGCAGCGGGTTGATGTGAGGGAGGGGGGACAAGAGCGAAATAGCTTGCATAAGAAAAAGAGAAAGCATTCAGATTTGCGTCAGTGACTGGCACTTCATCAGATAGCCTCGGGAGGTAGGGCCACAGATAAATCACACCACATTATGAAAAATGTGCTCACTATCACTGCAAGGGATTCCCAATAAAGCAGCCCTGTCCTGTCCCTGTGCTGCCTTTGTCTGGGCCAGGCACTGCAGTCCAGCAGCATTCAGATGCGCAGCAATGTCTGTGTCCCCTCTAAGGTTGAGCAATATATCGTTTGTTAATCTTTATTGAAGTATTGGCCATTGCAGTAGTGATATTGCAGAACCTAGAAATATGTCCATAAATTCTCAACAGTGCAACAACAGTGCAGTACAAAAGTAACGTTGCTGTCAGAACAAAATCTTGTGTTTCCAAAAAGGCGACAGAATATCGTAAAACAGAAAAGAATTCACAATTTTAACATGAGTTAATGTAAGAAGATTTTATTCATTATTGGTCCAACTGGCATTTTCCAATTATGGAAAACTGGGTTTACTGGGATTGGCTGTTTGGTTAATTGTAAGGGACCATCTTTTTTGAATTTCTTATTGGTCCTCATTAGTCACTGGTTTATAGGACAGGCCACGCCTCTGTGATTGGGTCAAGGTGTGACAAGAGTTCTTGTATTGTGGTGATGAAAGTCTGTGTACTGAAATATTTGCCGCCCTGTTTTTACCCTGCCTGTGCACCTCGTTCTTGAGGAACATGTTTTGCAAATAAAGAAAAGGTTTTGATATCTCAGCTTTGAAATATTTAGGGTTGTGGTCTATTTGGCCCTTCCTTTTGGCGTGTGAGTCATTTGGTTACTTTTTCCAGTCATGTACAAATTATAATAATAAAGTAAACTTAACTATGTCACATTATTGGTTCAGCAATATGGTTATAATATATACTACCATCCAAAAGGTTCAAATCAGTATTTAAAAGTTTGCAATCTATGTTTTAATATCCAGAATGCACAATATTCCAAACGTGCGGATCAAATCTTAAGACAGATGACTTGAATGCAAATAGATAATTATAGTAAATTACTTATTATTTATCTTTATTTATCTTAACGTCTTTTACAGAGAATGTTTGAAACACCAAAATACTTTTTGGTGAATAAATCAAATATAAAAAATTATGAAAAAGTGTGAATATGGCAAGTGATTATACTTTTGAAAGGTGTATTGTGGGCAGTATGATATTTTATTATTTCATGAGAAGTTACGTCACATCACTGAACATATTATGGATATTATCTGTACTGCGACAACACTAATATAACAGGATGTAAGCAGTAATGTGTAATTGGATTTAGTCCAGCACAGTTGGGAAATGTTGAATATACATCATTATATTCATAGTTTTTTATCATATTTTTTTAAATGTGGCACTGCTGGTGCATTCTGCACTGTTTACAACTTCAAAAAATAGATATTGTGGTATCTATCATGCATCATGAAATTGTATTATTGTCATTTTGCCCACTGCTAGCGTATTGGAAGGTATATTTGTAAACACAAAATGCTGCAGAACAATTGCTGCATAGTAATTTGTCTGTATTGTGCAGCTCTAGTCCATTTCCGCCTGGAATCTTACTGATTCACGCTCAGAGTGGCTCAGCCAAAAAAAAAAATCTTCTCCAGTGCATGATAAACTCTGTTCCAAAAGTTCCTCATTGTCAATGACTAATGATGTGGTCCAGGCACGGCATGACCTGCATGTCAGTGAAAATATCATGCAATGTTTTTAATTAATAAAATTACGTATCTGGTTTATTTTTTGTTTATTTTGACCTCTTTAGACTGATTGCGATCTCGGCTCTGGCGCCAGGATAATTCCCAAGTGCCTCTGTGAGAAGTTGTTAATAGGAATGCAAATATTTGGGAATGCCAGAATGGAGCAAGGTTACCACTATTTTTAGTGAGACATAGTGACCTCTTGATGATGTATCAATCAGGCTGTCCGGTTTAAGCACTGCTAGATATGTGTGTTTTACTCTCATGGGTCAAATTCTTGTACCTCTTTGAAGAATGGAAATGACCTAGAGAATGTGCTCAGTAAATGCAATCATTCAAACCCACAAGTACTTGAAATATTTATATATTTGTCTCTTTAAGAAAGTGCATTCTTTCTTTACTATCCATGATAAAGTTATTTGTACCTTGCATAGAGAAGGAATGTTCAGGGAGAAGGTATTTCAGACTGCAGAAACAAAAGCGACTCAAGAATTTGAGACCAGTAATCTAGGAATTCATCTTTTACTAGAAAATGCAGTTCATCTAAGAGTCAGAGTCAGTTCATCTGAAAAAAAAGCTGACTGTGAACCAGGGGGTGACTATTGCTTAAACAAAAGTCTATTAAGATTATTATTTTTATTAGTAAAAACCTAAAAATTGTTGCTTTTTTTTAACATGTCCCTTATATATAAAATGTAAGTGATTACTGCATTAATTACATTATTAAATAACATGAGTAGATTAAAAGGCAGATAGAATAACTGCTTTGTGCCTCAGCATAAAAAGGTTAAGAGCTCTGAGTGATGAACCTGCTTTTCTCTCTGTCTCATGTGCAGGTGAATGTGACTACAGACCTGGAGGGCAGTGACATGTTGGCGGAGAAGGCAGACCGGAGGGAGTTTATCGACCTGCTGACCAAGATGCTGACCATCGACGCAGATAAGAGGATCACGCCCATCGAGACGCTCAACCATCCCTTTGTTACTATGGCACACCTGCTGGACTTTCCCCATAGCTCACAGTGAGTCTGAGACTAGACCTGTCACACATAGTCACAGAATGAGATTAGAATGTTAGGAATAGCATAGAAGAAACAAGATTGTTTTTTATTAGCCTATAAGATGCTATTTACAAGGAATGTGTCTTGGCAGTTACTCACACTGGCACAAAAACATGATCTAAACATAAAATAAAAACAAAGGAAAAACAGTGAAGTCAATGAAGAATGAAGATTTACAGTGTTTTAAAAGAAACAATATGTACAGATTGAGCAGTACTAAGTACTGAGAACAGTGCTGTGAATGCAGTGTACAGGTAGGCCTGAGTGATAAACCAATAATAATAATTACTGAAATAGGCTTAAGCCAACTGACGATAGTATCGTGAATCATCAATAGATTGTTTCTATCACAGTTGCCAATCAAGTTTGATGCTTATTTATACTGATACACTTATTTATTTATTTATTTGTATCACAGTTGAGCTTGTTAAACAGATGACTTGCTGTTACCTCCCACGCACTGAATGCATTCCTTATGAGATGTGGACGAGGGCTTAAATGGTTTAGACGCTGTGGTTACATCACAGTTCATAAAACTAAAAAATACTGCATCTATTATTGTTATTTGTAGCATAATAATAATAGGCTACAATAACGGTAAAAGAAAGCTACAGTGACCGTACTCAGTAGACTGACTTCATGCTAAGCTTTAAAGGTTTTAATTTTTTTTTACAAGAAAAACCCATAGCTTAAATTACCAGACTATATCAGGAGCTACCAAACAATAGCATGACCAAAGGTAGCTAACCGGTTTCTGAGCAGAAACTCAGCTTATCGGCTTATTGTCATGTTTATTTTTTAGGAGGATTCTCCTGTGCTATTACCACAAGTTTTGTTTTGTTTTTGTTTTTTTTTGTGGAAAGTGCCTCTCCTCGTCACTCAGCACAATGCCAGCCAACATTAGCTGATTTAACAGAATCACCTCCTCTTCCTCTGTCTATGTTGAGCTGTCTAATGACATTGTGTAAGTTTGAAAAGATGAGGTGGCACTTCTGTTTTGGAGGAAGCACATGCTAGACTTCACACTCGCAGACAGCGACTGAGAGGGAATTGGCCACAACAAAAAAAAAAATGGAGAATAATGGAGAGCCAAAGTCTGTGAGTGTAAGGAAGAAGTCTCACAACAAGAGGAAATGGTGTTAGTTTTCTCAAATCAGATGTAACAAACAATATGGAAAAGTATGTAGGCCTATGCACAGGTTTATTAGAACACTAACACAGTTATCCCTTCTACAGCGTTAAATCCTGCTTCCAGAATATGGAGATTTGTAAGCGCCGGGTGAACATGTACGACACAGTCAACCAGAGCAAAACTCCGTTCATCACACACGTGGCCCCCAGCACTTCCACCAACCTCACCATGACATTCAACAACCAACTGAACACTGTGCACAGCCAGGTCAGTGTCTACACTCACACACACACACACACACACACACTCATATTCTCATACAGTCACATCCTTTTGTGTTCCCCTTCAGTCTTGTAGCGCACATTATTGGATCACATGCATTGACTCATTTGCAGTGGAGCAATGCAGAGTAATCAGTATTGAACTGAGCACTGACAATGATCACGTTACTTGCCAAGTCCTCCTGTGCCAGCATCTGAGCTCCACAGCATCATGCAGGGCTGATGTGTGCGTGTCCAGTCCTGCGGCCCTCTGGCACAATGTGCTGATTAAATACATGACAGCATATACTTCCTGCTTGGTTTGGGTTTTTTTTGTTGTTTTTGGGGGTTTTTTTCTCAGCTCTATGGCTTTGTGCATTACACAGCCTGTTTTTCTACCTCCTCCTCATTTCCTTCCCTGCCAGTCTTGAGTGCTTCATCAGGGTGTTTCCTTAAACTGCTGACTTAAGAGCAGCACACAGTCACGTAACATCTGCTTTTTACATTCTTAGATCTGTCTAAATGACGCCAGCTTGCTATGTCACTCTTTTTCTCTCTCTATCTCAATCTGTTTCTCTCTTATTCTCTCACTTTCCCTTTGTTCTTCTGTTTATCCCCTCTGTCTTTCTGTGTCGCTCTCTTTCTCCCACTCACTCTTTTCTCTTTACAAGTCCCTTTTCTATTTTTCTTTTTCCTTCCTTATCATTCTCTTTCTATGTTTTTCTTGCTCTCTCTCTATTGCTCTCCCCCCATTTGTGTCTCTCTGTGTCTCTCTCCCTCTCTGTTGCCATTTATCGCTCTCCTGATCTCTAACTCACTCTCTCTCGTTCCCTCTGTTTCTGTCTCTCGTTGTTTTGATCTGTCTGTTACTGTCTCTTCTTTCTCTCTCTTTCTGTTGCTCTATCTCTCTTTCTTGCTCTTTGTCGCTGTCTCTCACTTTCTTTCTTACTTTCTCTCCTGCTCTGTTACTCTCTCCTTCTCTCATGCTTTCTCTCTATTACTGTCTTTTTTCTCTATCTCTCTTTATCTTTCTTGCTTTCTCTCCCTGTCTCTCTGTTACTCTCTCTCTTTCTCTCATGCTTTCTCTCTATTAGTCTCTTTTTTCTCTATCTCTCTTGCTTTCTCTCCCTGTCTCTCTCTATTTATTCATTCTGTTTTCTTTCTTTCTCTCTCTTTCTCTTTGGTACTTTCTCTCTCTCTCTCTTTGGTACTTTCTCTCTCTCTCTCTCTCTCTCTCTCTCTCTCTCTCTCTCTCTCTCTCTCTCTCTCCATTCTGTAAATAGCAGCTTTATGGTTCTAATCAATAGCGCTCTGTTACAGTGCTCAGTTTCCCTCATAAGCATGCCATAAAACAGTTGCTGTGTTGAGTTGTTGACTCAGTACAGTAAATGTACCTGTTGGAGGTCTTATGCTGCATGTGTGTGTGATTGCAAGCAGGCCCGGGCCTTGTTTCATGTTGTATTAGTGGGCTGCAGACTGAAGTGTTTATTTTGTTTGATGAATGCCACAGTGGCATATTGATTAACTCTCTCCCCTGGTGCTCGTCGGCCGCACTAAACAGAGAAAATGAAAAATGAAAAGTGCCGCTATGAATTTTTCCCCATGCAGGCTCTAATGAAAAGCCTGTAATTACTAGCAGTAGCATGAAATGAAACAGTATTGCCTCAGTAGCAGATGAAAGTAAATAAGGCTATTCTCCATTAAAATGCTTGGGTTTGGAGCAGGAAATGTTTATCAAGGACGTTTAGATTGTCCCTTGTTTCATATTGGCTTGTTTCCTTCTTTGTGCTACACGTGAATTCACAGCAGTACTCAAAACATCTGTGTACTCTCCATTTCTCCTGAAATTAAGGGTATTTTGGGAGGTTTTGGCCCTTTTTTACTATAGCAACAGCCTTTACTCTTTTGAGAAGGCTTTACACTAAATGTTGCAACATTGCTGTGAAGATTTGATTGCATTCAGTCACAAGAGCATTAGAGAGGTTAGGATGTTGGATGATTAGTCATTTCATTGGGATTGAATGTTGCTCCATCTCTTCAGAGAACGCAGTTCCACTGCTTCACAGCTCAATGGTGGGGGCTTTATACTCCTCTAGCTGACGCTTGGCATTGGACATGGTGATTTTAGGCTTATGTGCACCTGCTCCAGATTATTCTATTCTACTGACAGTTCTTTTCTATGGAGATTAAAGAAGCCGTGCATGTGCAGTTTAACCCCTGTACATGGGGTGCACTTTAAAATAGCTGAATTCACCAGTTATGAGGGGTGCCCTGACAGTTCTGGACAGATAGGGCCGGATGTACTAAGGAGCGCATTCTAAAAGTCACTGAGTGTAACTGGCTTTAGTTTGTTGTGGATTCACCTGTTGTATAAATGACATCAGCTGTACTCTGGTTAATTTGAATTGCAGAGGCCATTTCAACTAGCTGTAGACAGAGAAAAACAAAGAGAAAGAAAAAATTCTCTTTTTCTGTTCTCTAGAAGAGCTGGAAGTCTCTGCTGCTAAAATACGAGCAGCTTGGGAATCACTGTGGACAAAATAACCACAATTAAAACTTTGAATAAGATCTTTGAAACAAAAAAATTAGGGACACCATGCACACTGTATTTCATGGGACAGTCCTGAAAACTGAAGGTTTATCTCTCATCCCAAAAACATGTCTTGATTTCTAAGATCAAGAGAAACTTTTTTGTTCAGTTTTAATTTAAAACTGGCCAACAAAATATTTTATACATATTTACATACATATACATTTACAAATACACATGGATTTCCTATAATGACTCACATCACATACTCACTCACTCACTTAAAAAAACAGTGCTGTTATTGAGGAAGCAAAACTGGTTGGGGGCAAAAAGGAGAAATATACATGGGTGTTTTGGTTTATATCGCAAAAGTGCTCTAAACATTTTGGCCATTTTCACAGAATTGATAAATACACTCTGCATATTTCTTTTCTTTCGAGAAGAGCTGATGCTCAACCCAAAGTGAAATGCATATTCATGAAGGCGCACTAAAACCAGCAGCTCAGAGGCAACCTCGTGTACACGTGCAAAAAGCCTCCTGCGCACATGTTGATAAATCAGCCGGGAGGGCTTTTGCACGCAAAATACATTAGCGCCACCTCAAATATTTAATAAATCTAGCCCATAGTGTATCTTGCCAGTTGCTGTGGAATGACCTGTAATGTCAGCTTGCACTTTTTTCTTAATGATTGCAGCCTCTGAATCTACTTTGTTTATTTCTGAGAGTGCATATTTCTGCATCTAGCGGTCTCTTCTTTATGTCACTGTGTTCAGCCTTCGAGTCCAGCTGTAACAGCCTCAGTGATGAAAATAACAAAGTAATAGGTGAATGGCTTTTTAACCAGGTAGCAGTCAGATGGAATAAAGTGCTCTGGAGGAGGTTGAAGAGCAGGCTGAGGCTTTTGAATGGTTTGGTGTCATCTCTCGCCACACAGACGTGTGTAGGGGGATATTTAATTGCAGAGAGAAATTATTATCTGCTGCTAATGAGACTGAGCAAATTCAATGAGCTGGAGTAGCACAGCACAGAGGTAAACTGTAACATGAGAGCATTGATTGATGCACTCTTTGGCTGAGTCAATAAGCCATTTCATACAACATGCAGATGCCCTTTCACTGCCTATGCATTTCAGCAACAACAATAAAAATAGTATCTGTGTTGGTTTGTAACTGGTTATTAGATTGCATGCTGCCAGAATATTTCAGCTGTTTCTGTTTATTTGGTTCAGTTTAATGTCATTAAGTTTAGTTTAAGCAAAGAGTAGCAGCATGAATATTTTAACAGCTTTAAAAATAAACTAAAAGATTAAATGTAAATGTTTTTTTTCTCAGTACATTTTTAAGATCGCTGTCAGATGATCAAATAGTATAATCAGCGTATTTAATTCCTTTGATCTTAGCTTTTAGTAAGATGGCACAAGTTTATTTTTTCAATGTCAGTGAGTTGCATAAAAAATGCATTGCTAATGTATTAACACTATTCTTGTCAGAATAATTCAAGTGAAAGACAGCAGTAGTGTTGATATTATTCCTATGCAACCACTTAACACATATGAACTAAGTAAATTTAAAGCACCATTTTGCAGTACATCAGCTAAAAGCATCTTACTGTATGTGACCCACTGATGACAATGTGAAAACATTATAATCAATGTGTTATCATTTATGATTTTTTAGTTTTGTCCTACCTCCTTTATTGTGGCTCCACCCCATCCCCCTCCACACCCACTCCTCATGCTTTTGTTTGTTTGTTTTTTGTTTGTTTGTTTGTTTTTTGACTCCATCGGTTCCTTTAGGCCACCAACCTGGCTCCCTCCTCCACCAGTGCCACCCTTTCCCTTGCCAATCCTGATGTCTCCATACTAAACTACCAATCTACACTCTACCAGCCCTCAGCAGCCCCTATGGCTGCCGTGGCCCCCAGGACCATGCCCCTGCAGCCCGGCGGACCTCAGCTCTGTGCCACCCGCCCTGACCCCTTCCAGCAGGCCCTCATCGTTTGCCCACCTGCCTTCCAAGGTGAGACTGACAATTCTGCAATTCGATAAACAGATCTTTGATAGATATTTATTTGATCTGACCTTAATCTTGTTTCAGGTCTAGACTGAATGAGGAGTAATAATAATAGAGAAATTATTATAATAATAATTTCTGTTCAATTTTTACTTTTTTACTGAAAGACATTTTGCTATACATTCAATTTGGATCAAATAATTATTTGTATGTAATATATGTGCGTTTGTATAATTATGCATATATGTATGTTTTATATCGTCTCCTCAGGGCTGCAGGCGTCCCCTTCCAAACACAGTGGCTACTCAGTGCGGATGGAGAATGCTGTTCCCATAGTGACACAGGCCCCCGGTGCACAGCCCCTGCAGATCCAGCCCGGCCTTCTCACACAGGTACAAACACTGGCTCCATTGCCATGGCAATAAAGAACACGTTTTCCAACTAATTATACCCCTCGGACTCTCCCCAAATTCACAATTACAGCCAAATTTGGCTCCGGCAAAGAGCAATTAGCATGACCTACTTTGTTTGAATGATACACGTATAATTCACTGTCCTCTGACAAAGTGTCTCTCATTCTGCTCATATATTACAGCTATATGGTATGCATGTAACTAGAGGTGTTACTCTTAGCTCCCTTCACTGTGCTGGGCTTTTGCTCTTGTTGGCGACTGCCTTCACTGTGTGTTTCCTCCCCTGGAGTGAAAGGCAGTCACGGTCTGATGAGCATGATGGAGGCTGGCTCTTAGAGAGATGTATGAATGCTGAGGGGCTTTTCACCCTCAGGGGCCATAAGGCAGGACCTGCACCGGACTGATGATGTTTGTTTTGAACAACTTGGTGATGGAGTTTAAGACTTTCCAAGCAATTACAAATAGCCCTTAATTCTTTGCATTATTGAATGGAGAGTGTTTGCCGTACTAAGTGGGTGTACTCATTTCTCGTGCAGATTTTCTTGACAGACAAAAGTTTTAATATGTTTATTTCAAAGTGCGTTTTTTCTTAATTGTATGTACCAAAAGCAGTCATAATATTTTTTTTGTATTACCGTTATTTTGCTCTGTCCTTTTATTTATTCTTATACTTTTTATTTAATGTGTCCTTGGTTGTGACATTGCAACCATGATAAATTTAAAGCATGCTGATGTTGCAGTATCACTTCTCTACATGGACTGTACAGACGAGTGGGTGAACGTTTTGAAACAGTGTTCGTGTCGTAGCTCAAAACCTTTTTTTATAATAAGTGGCCTTTAAAACTGGATATATACCCCTTTAGGGTAAAGGAATGACATCCTAATGAACCCGATTTTGTATATAAGAAAAGCTGCTGTGTGTTCTTTTGCTTGAAGCGTAGGTGTCCTTGTCTCTCTGGGTGAGAGTGGAGAGGCAGAGGGTTGTTCCAGAAGGCCCCAGTCTGCCTAGGCCTTTATCTGGATCAGGAATGCAGAAAATGTGGGAACAATTGGGGAGGGAGCACTAGCGCATTCAGAGCCTCTGGGGGTGACAAAGGGCTTTCACCCAGTGAGGGAGCCAGGGTGGCGGCATCAGGGGGCCGGACAGAAGATGGTTCTGCTTGGAAAAGAGCCCTTATCTGGGTTACCGTCCCAGGGCACACAGGATGATTACACAACTCAGGCCAGAACAGGAGACAGGAGTGACTCAAAGTGGCAGGAATGAAGGCAAAGAGCTACAGGGACATGCTGTATTGAAATATTTGTGTCAGTGTGGTTCTGAAGGAAAGCATTCACTGTGTAATGAGCATAAAGTCTTAAAAGGGGGGGTTGACTGTGCACCTATATAGGTCAACAGAGTTTTGAGCTTTTTACATCAGACAAAACAATACAAAGTGCTGACTTGTGGTGTTCTAGGAAAACAGCAGCTGACCAACTGAGAACAAACCTGTTCCAGTTGTTTATGTAGTTTTTTGTATTTTTCAGCTTGCACAATCATATTCCGTCTATGTTTATTGCTATTGTAGCACTGTCTTAGTATTGTTTAGGGATAAATTGCAGCCTGGAATTGTTAAACTCCTCTAATGACTGTCCTCCACTCCTCTCTCTAATCACAATATTTGTTTGACAAAACAGTTTTGAGTATCAGC
Source organism: Pygocentrus nattereri (assembly GCF_015220715.1). Lineage (NCBI taxonomy): Eukaryota > Metazoa > Chordata > Actinopteri > Characiformes > Serrasalmidae > Pygocentrus > Pygocentrus nattereri. The sequence continues at coordinate 7,950,573 of NC_051217.1, read as the reverse complement.
AACAACAAACAAAGATGAAGGTGACTGTAAATATGCAGGCAATTAGGACTTCCAGCAAGACCTTAAGAAATATTCCAGTAACAGAAGCCATATACCACAGAAGACATGCTAGTGCTTTGCACTCATAGCCAAACATAACTGAGCGTTTCTCTTTTCCTAAGGCCCCTGTTTGGTCTGTCTCTGAGCTTGAACATAATAGCCCCCTGGCGTTTGTGGTTAGGCCCCCTTTGTGTGAGCCAAGTGCTGCAGCCCATACTGATGGCACCGTAAAATAGATGTGCAAATGGTATTAAAGGAACAATTCATTAGTTGTACATTAAACTGCTAATCAATAGAGCTGCATTAAACCATTAGGGCTGCAGACACTCCTCTGCTAGCTACGTCTCTGGGCAAATTACGTCTGGCACTCCCTACACTCCACGCCAGCCATACAAAGCAGCTCCTCACAAAGCTGCTGAACGGGGGGCCCCTGAATTTAATTAAATTCTGAACTGATTTGGAAAATGTCTAACACATCAGCACACGGCCTGGAAGATGCTACATATCTTTATTAAGGCAGAGTCTTATCTTTTTTAGAGACACGAGTCAAGGCCATGCTAGTTTTTTTTTTTTTAAGGTTTATTATGAACCTTTAAGATGTCGGTGCCAAGAAAAGGGGGGAAAAAACTGAATTAAAATGAGAGCAACAAAAGCTTCTTGTTATTCCACAGTGGCTTCTTGTCCCCTTTTCTTTGCTTATACAAAGTTGTTCAATTTTTGTCTGAGTAATCTTCTTTCTGAGCAATGCACAAATCAGTTTTGTGGCGAGTGGCAATATATAAATGCTTGTCTGATTTACTCTCTGTTTTATTTATGAACATAGTGTTGAACATAATGTCATAAGGATTTAGTGAAAAAAGCATGTTTCTAGTGCTCACTGAGAGTAACGTGTCCAAAGAGGCGGTTTGACCCGTTTGGTCACTCTTTGGCATAATCTGGCACACTTGCCAGCGGTCACAGCTGCAAATAGCTTCATCCTTTTCTCCTTTTTCTATATCTGCGGGTGTGTTAACTGGCCTGTTTAGCTGGAGAGTGTGTCTGTGCTGTGTTCTAGGGGGTGGTCCTTCTTAGGTTTTTAGTAAAGACAACAGTTATATATAGAACTATGCCAACTCAAAACTATTTGAGTGTTTAAAGGGCCCATGTCACAGTAGAGCAATTTTGCCTCACTGTTTAGACATGAGAGTTTGATGTAGTATGTAAATATTGTTAAAGTTTCAAAACATACACTCCACAATCCATACAGTCCCTAAATGGATACTAATCTGCAAAACACCCTATTTAGAATTCCGTATTTTTATGGTCACAAAAGCAACCATATATATATATATATATATATATATATATATATATATATATATATATATATATATATATATATATATAGGGAGTGTTTCCTTATTAATAAGGCATAATAGAGGGCAGCCAATCAGAGCTAGAGAGCTAAGATGGATACATATATCATTCTTATAAGTGCCGCAACATAAACTGCCAGTTTAATTTGAGGAGATACAGAAAGTTTGGAAAGTAGTCAAATAAGAATTATGGCTGGTACATAAAACCACAGCATGGCTATAATTGAGAAAATTACAACAAAATAAAGCCAGTTATTTGCATGATTTAATGGTTCTGCTGTAAATTAATCTATTGTATATGGGTCTGTAAAGACTCTTTCATTGCAACCTAACTTGCAACACATGGGGATCAAAAAAACACTGCTATATAGAACCCTGACTGCCAAAAGGGGTACCCTTCAACCTATGAAAGCAACATCTCTCCTCTCTCACTCTCTCTTGCAGCAGGCCTGGCCCTCTGGTACCCAACAGATCCTGCTGCCTCCTGCATGGCAACAGCTCACACACACCTCTGTACAGCACGCCGCCGTCATCCCGGAGTCCATGAGCAGCTCTCAGCCTCTTACCAACTGGAGGTAAAACCTGTTCTGTCTACTCACTGTTGGACAATAACCTACTGTACCTCATATTCTAGTGACCTATTATAGCATTCACCATTTAAGTACATGAAGTGAAATGTGTGCCTTGGTCATATTTTGCTGACAGTGTAGACAGTTTAGCTATAAATAAAGTAACTGAAAGGTTAACTTTCCTTTGGCTTGTCTCTTCCCCAGTGACTAACATGTATTAATAAACTCTTAACAGTAACCTACAAACTTCATACTTGTTGTATGAAATTAATTTCATTATGCCACATGCCACTCACGTGGTTCTTTTTTTAGTGTACGCATCTCTGAACACGTACAATGAGAAGAGCATTTTGAAGGGCATGTTGATGCTTATCTGCACCTTTAAAGGCTGACTTATCATGTGAAACTAAATATTTCTTACATTGTTGAGCTAAAAGAGTTGTTATATGTAAATACTGGTGAAGTTTCAAAACATGCAATTCACTCCTCAGTCCAAAAAGCCCATAAATGAAAATAACAAAACAAAAACAGCCAATTTTGAGTTGTTTTTGTGGAACAAATTTGTTGTAAATACCAAAGTATTTACATTTATCCACCTGTTCAGCTTATAGCTGTTAAGTCCTCCACTTATTCATGTTACAGTTATAAGGATTACTTTATCCCACACTTCAGGTCATTTACACAGATCAATCTAAAAGGCCTACCAACAAAGACAGCCTGTCTAATTCTGAGGGATAAAAAGTGGTTGGAAAATGTTCAAGTAAAATGAACTATGGTCTGTTTTTGGTATATATAAACACACACACGGCATAAGTGGACTTCAGGGGAAAACATGCAAGAAAGGTGTTGGATATGGGCTCTTTAAAACTCAGAGGTTAAATGTTACATTGCATAATTTGATATTGATGAATTAGCAAGTTTAACAAGCCAGGATGTTATACACTCAACTGAACTTAAAAAAGCCTACCAACTTCGTTTCCTTTTGCATTATGTATCCAAGAGGAAGTACAGTTTTATTTTAAATCTAGTCGTCACAAGCACATCATATTGCATTCAGTACTCATAGAGTATTCATGTAGAATTTTGTATTAGGATTTGTTCAAGTTCCTGAGTGGTTCCCAGGGCAGGGTAGGTCACTGAGTGAACTATAAGGGGAAGGTTTAAAGCTTGCTGATGTTGCTGCGTGGGCAGCAGTGCCCTGTGTTGGCCCATGCTTGGGCTGCCATGGGTTTGCTGATGTGCAGAGAACAGGAGCTCTAAGCCTTCAGCCCAGCCCTCAGGGCTCCATTGTCCTCAGCAGCCCGGCTGCAGAAGTGTCGCACTTCCACTGCAGAGTCAGACATCTCTCCGCTGAGAGCTATCTTTCTGCTGTCATTCTGCTCTCTCTGCTACAGAGACTGCTGCCTTCTACTGGCCAAACAGCATGTAACATTTTGTCTTGTCTATTGACTTTGCGTGTGGCGCATTGGTAGAATACCTGCATATTTTAATATTTTCCCTGCTCTAATACACCTGATCCAGCTAATCAGCTAATTAAAAACCCCTTTCTGTGTTTTAAAGGGTTTGCTAGAACAGGAAAAACACAAAAATATACAGGTTTATGTAGGGTCCTGCAGTTCTTTGTTGATTTTTGAATAATTTTTTAACACAAAAGGCCCATTAAGAGTTACACTACCTTTTTCAGTAACTGTTTCTAATAAAGGGCCATTAAGTACTTTAAGTAAGGATAAAAACAGAAAACATTTTAAATAAAAAATTACAGAGAAAAACAACTAAATATAATATTGGATAGTTCAGTATTTAGTGTGTCCACTCTATGCCTTCATTACAGCTTCCATTCTGATTGGCTTTCAGTTTGTTCAAAGTATGACATCTTTCCACATCTCCAAAGTTGCATTTTGCATCTGATGATCTAAGTAATTCCAAACACATTCAATGATGTTGAGATCATCAACATGAGTGCTTTGTTTGTTTGACTTGCAAGTGTTTCTTATTGTTTTGTCTATTTCCTTTTCTCAGTAATGGCTTCTTAACAGCTACACATCCTTTCACACCCATAGCAGTGTTTTTTATCACAATGACAGGATGGACAGAAACACCTTAGTCCTTTTTAGCTATGAAGCAAGGGTGGAGTTTGGTTGTCTGCTAACTCTCAAAGCTTTAAGTACTGTTTATCAGATGGTGACACTTTTCTACTGGTCTTGCACTTTTTTATGGAGTCCCATTTTCTCTATATCTTTTTATCATTTTTGAGACTCCAGTTTTGAAGACTTGTTTTTTTCACTTGCAGGTGGATTGTCTTATACCTCATCTACTCAGAAATACCTCTAGAAAAATAAATGAACTGTTTTGGCTGGAAATGAAAAAAGTCACATGTGCTTCCTGACTTTTCCCACAGTATTGCATATTTGACTGAAAGACTAACCAGGTTTATTTTGAGGAACACAATATTGCACACTTTGCATGTGGTTGTACATGCTGAACATGTGAATGTTGCTATAATTTTGCAGGAATTCCCATGGCAGCCATTACAATCCCATCATGCAGCAGCCAGCCTTGCTCGCTGGTCATGTGGCTCTGCCCTCGCAGCAGCCTCTGAATGTGGGTGTGGCTCATGTTATGAGGCAGCCATCAAATAATAACTCCTCGAAAAAGAATAAGCAGCACCAGATGAACAGCAGGTTAGTGAGACACTGATATTTATTCATTTGTTTAATGGTTCAATGATTTTTTCATACGTTTTGTCATTCAGACATTAACATGCATTCAAGAGAAACATATACTATAAACTGTTCATCAGGGTACAAACAATGTAAATGTACGATCAAAGGTACAACAGTGGTTTTAAGGTACAATTGTGTATTTTAATGTATTAATTATTGTTAAGAATTCTTAATTATTATTTTTCATGTGATACACTTGTACCTTTTCATGAACTAATGTTTTAAAAAGTATAATTTCAATAGATTATGGTACAGTTACGTTTCCTGACCCTTGTGGGTACCACCCCATTGACAAGTGGCGTACTGCCCCAGTGACAGTTTCATACCTTTATTTCTGAGAGTATATGCCAAAAGTATGGAACTAAGCTGTTAGTTAAAAAAATAATTTCATCAAAAAATAATTTACTGTTAAGTTGTTTTGCCAACAAACAGCACAAATCTATTGACATTCCAAAAATTCTATTGGTTTGCAAAGAAGTCTGGTAAAGCCTTCACAGTCTGCTAGTAATGATCTCTTATGTTGACCAGTTTTTAGTCGTAATTTGACACACCTTCTGGAGAATCATCAGGAGCAAATCGAATTATGAATCAGCTTGTTGTACACTATTGCTGCATCTAGCCATGTTTTTATGTTATAAATTTAAAATATTACTGTCCTGTAACAATACAGTTTTAATGTTCGTTTTAAAAAGCTACTATTGCCTTCAGAGGTAAGGCCTGTAATGTATCTTGTGATAGTTTAGAGGAGTTTGTGACCATGTCTTCCTCTTTTAGGAACGTGTCGGCGTATGAGGTGTCCTCCTCACAGTCCGTGCTGTCCCCTCAACGCTCCAAGCGTGTGAAGGAGAACACTCCACCACGCTGTGCTGTGCTCCAGAATGGCCCGTCTACTGCCTGTGGCCCACCCCAAGTCTGCGGAGGAGGAGGGTGGGGAGAAGAGCAGCAGGCCTCCAGCACCACACGAGACCACCACATACAACACACCCAACACAACCCCCCACGCCAGACCATTGTCATCCCAGACACCCCAAGCCCGGCTGTCAGCATCATTACCATCAGCAGCGATACAGACGAGGAGGATGAGCACAAGCAGCCCACCAACACCAGGTCAGCAGAGCAGGAAATGCACTATGAAAACGTCAGCTCAGCCCAACAGGGAAAACATACAAGTGAAATACTTGAAAATGTCTTACAGGGCTCTCAGAAGTAGAGTTATACTTCAGAAAAGGCAGAGGGGCTGTTTTAGGATGCATAAAATCCAGGCTGTTACTGAAAATGGTCTTAACTGGGGATTCACTGTGACAGCATAGTTTATTTTATGCTGTGTATAGAACCTCCATCTTCATCTGCAAAACTGACACATAGACTTGAAGAAAAGCTGTGCTGATAGGGTTACTCACTGTATCAAGAGTCTATTTTTGATGCTTTTGCATCAGTAATTTGAACCTATAGATCGATACTAATTTGCTCATACATCTGTGTATTCATATCCATTTTTAAATTTAGGTGATGCGTCTACCTACATAAGGGTAATTCCAACGATTTAGGATATAAAGATTTAAGAAACAGTCATTAGGTTTGGTTTGATTTGAAGTGAAATGCGCTGTTCTGACAAGTCAATTCTCAGTGGTGGTGAATAGGAACCAGATATTTCTAGATATACCAGCGTTCAATAGCTTAATGCCTCTAAGAGCTCTCTCAGACAGTTATTACATGAAATGGTCACATATATGCTGCCTGATGTCTGCAACATTATTTTACATTATTTTATTGTTATTATTTTTATTTTAAAAAGTCTGATTGTATGTGGAGGTTCCCTGGTAAATTAAGACAGTAAATACAATTTCTGTAATAAATGTCTGTATACAATGAAGCATTTCACATCAAGCCTCTTTAAATGACTTTTTTTTATTACTCAACAGTTGATGAGAATTTCTGTAATTTGCAATATTTTGGAGAAATGTCTGCGATATTGTGATGCATAGTGATATGTAAAACCCTAACATGTATCATGATGAACGTACCATTGATTGCATTGCTCTCACCCTTCCACAGCACATCATCTAAGCAGCGGAAGAACGTCATCAGCTGTGTGACGGTCCATGACTCCCCAGACTCTGACTCCAGCAATAACAGCCCCTATGCTGTGGAGGCCCGGCGCAGTGGCCCCAATGCCAACAACTACGACTCTAAGGGTGCAGCGCTGGATGACTACAGCAATGGCAACCCCCGTACCATCATTATCCCCCCTCTGAAAAGCCAGACTAGCGAGAGCCTGAATGAGTGCGATCGCCTCCTTCCTGGTGAGATAGCAAAAGACTCAATAAGCATGCAATTAAAGATGCAGGACAGCAGCCATTTAACAAACATTAAATTCACTGCTGTATAATTCACTGCTTTCTGAGGTATATGCTGTTATCAGACATTTATGAGATCAAGGCACATGAATGAAGTCTGTTAGATCTTTAGTCATACATGTAACAATATGCAGATAGTTTCCAGTCCATTGTATTTGTGTATTATTCACATCACCAGATGTCTCTGACAAATACGCCTTTGATCATTATAGATGCCATGAACCACCAGAATTCTGCCTATAAGTTTAAGTCCTCCAATGGAGGGTTGTCTGGCAACAATCATTCATCAGGAGGCATTCCTGGAGGTGGGGTTTATCGGCAGCAGCGTACTGGGCCACACCCCTTCCAACAGCAGCCACTCAATCTCAGCCAGGTGAGCAGAGTAGTTCAGAAGTGGTGTATATCAATAATACAATTACTGATCCCTAGTGCACTTTAAAAAAAACAAATCTTAGTTCAATCCAAGGACGGTTTATACACACAGATTTTTTGGCTAATATGTTGCAACTCCTTTGACAGCTCTGTTATTTAAACAAGTTAGTGTCCATCGCCAAATTCTCAGAAGGTACTGATTCTTTGAGATGATTGGCAACCTAGAATTTTTTACCTAAATTGGGTTGACTTAATGAACATGAAGTTTTCAATTTGCAGTTATATTATCTTTGAAAATACTATTTTTTTAGATCGGGACTTTTTATCAGCCAATTTTAAATGTCTGAGAATGGGACTAGGGATACAGAACTTGATTATGTAAATGTGTAAGTGTAAACTATATGTTTCAGGCTCAGCAGCACATGGCAGTAGAGAGGAATGGAGGTCACAGGAGGCAGCAGGCCTACATCACCCCCACCATGGCCGCCCAGGCTCCCTACTCCTTCCACCACAACAGTCCCTCTCACAGCACCAACGTTCACCCCCACCTTGCCGCCACGCACTTGTCAGGCCAACCCCACCTTTACACTTACACAGCCCCTGCTGCCCTGGGCTCCACTGGTACTGTGGCACATTTGGTGGCATCACAGGGTTCGGCCCGCCACGCTGTCCAGCATGCCAGCTACCCACCGGGCATCGTCCACCAGGTGCCCGTCAGCATGGGCCACCGTGTGCTGCCCTCGCCAACACTGCACCACAGCCAGTACCAGGCCCAGTTTGCCCACCAAACATACATCAGCGCTTCACCCGCCTCCACTGTCTACACTGGATATCCTCTGAGCCCCACCAAGATGAACCAGTACCCTTACCTCTAGAGCCGAAAACACTGGAGCCTAGCCTACCGCTGCTTACCATTCTACTCCTCCACTAGAGACAGAGAGACATGCTCAAGCCTAACTGCTCCCAACTCTTCCCCCTGTCCCTGACATGCTTAAACTTGAAGACGATTAAGATGCTGATGGAGAAGAAGAAAAAGAAGAAGAGTAGTGTTGGAGGTAATATAATGGAGGGGTAAAGTTTTAAAGGAGCTTTCTTTATATCTGAGTTTATTTTTCCTCTCAAAAGGGCCAGTTCAATTTCTTGTTTGTCATTTGGGTTTTTAATTTCTTTCAACATGGAAATTGAAGACATTTTTTTCTTTTTACATTATCAATTTCTTTTTCAACAAGGTCACATCTGTTGGCATTTTTGGGAGAGATGGAGAGTTTCTTTCATTAAACCAAGATTTTGTTTGGTTTTCAGATTTTTTTAAAGGCATTCACTGACTGTTGAGCTGGGGTCACATTGTGGATGAGAACTTTGTATAAAGGTGAAATACGGATATCTGCTGCTCTACAAAGAAAAAAATAATGATGGCCTTGAACTGTCTTAAACGTTTCCAAATCACATATGGCGAGGGGTAGGCACATACCCCGCCGTCCTCTCCTGACAACAACTGGAGCAATCTTCTGGAAATATGACAAAAAAAGACAAAAAACTTTCTAATGTATTTATAGACTTTTCTCTGTTTGTGTTCGCATTTAGACAAGAAAATATGTTTTGTCATACAGTAGGACATTTAGCTAGGCCCCCTTTTTAGAATGTAGCAGGCTGCACCCATTTATTTTATGAAGAAACTTTCTGATACCAATAGATTTTTTCCTCCTCTTTAAATGTGATTGCACAAAGTGGTTGTAATAACAAGCATGTACAACATAAAAGTCTGTGTGTGCGTGTGTGCTGCCGTCGGCCATGTGCGTGGTACACCTTCCTCTGCACCTTTGTGCGATGTATACTCCACGGTCTTAGGTTTATCATTGTTCCCTCGTAGTGCCTTACAGATATTACGACAGTTTACTTGGCTGGAAACCCTCTAGAACCAACAGAAACTAGCTTGAGAGTTGGCTCCTAGGTTGAACATCTTTTGTCTGAAGTGTTTTGTTTTTGACTTCCAGGTGTGAGCGTAGTCCTAAATGTTATTTATAGCTATATTATTATACACAAAAACCATCTCGTACAGCAGTGCTTCTTGTTTAGCGTGCATGAGGTTATTTGACATATTAGATGAAGACACTTGCCTGGGGTAATGAACCAAAGTTGTCATTCAGTAAAGATTAGTAACATTTGTTACTATAATATATATATAGTGTGTTTACTGTGTATCATAGCTGTGTGACTTAGAAACCTCGATACCCATCCAGTGGCACTGACTTTAGGCTGTGTTTGTTTTTGTCATAAAAGGGAATTCACATGTATATTGACGGAAAAACCGAAGCATTACACATAATTTGTTTGACATCTGTGCTATGAGGTCTGAGTAGTCAGAAAACCAAGTTTGAGGACAAAGATCTGAATATCATCTGCTAAAAGGAATAGAACTCCAGATACAGCACACCAGGCGCTGAAGGGAGGTCAGAAGAGTTGTAGCGTCTGCAGAGAGAGTGGCCTTGATCGGCCCCAGTGAGCCTGGTGCAGAAAATGGTGTAGAAACAGTAAACCTGGGAGGGTGAGAGAGCGGGTCTAGGTAGGGTTAAGAGAGATTAAGGTGCTAAAAGATGGCACTGGATGGATTTGGATGGGAATTGTAGGATGGGGGAGAGAGCCTAAATTCCACATCTCAATGAGAATAGCATGTTGGCTTTGAGCACGTAGAACCTGGAGGAGGCTGCGCTACAGGAGGCACTGCATGAATGCACACCATACTCTGATCTAAGGCATCGTTCAGCAGGGTCAAGAAGATCCTTGATGGATTTTTAGTCTCATGTATGTTCCGAAGGCTGCGATTCTCTCAGCTGCCCTGCATGAACGGAAGCTAACCGCTAACGTGTACACCTGGAAGAGTTGTGCCGAAATATCGACGTTGTTTTTGTTGTTTCTCTTTGTCTTACTTAAGGAATCACTTGTGCTAGATATCACTTTGAGAGAAAGGGATTACTGATGTGTTGAAGAATTTGTGGGCCAATGTTTTTTTGGTTTTTTTTTTTGGTTTTTTTTGCTGCTTGAGTTAATGTTGACTTGTCTTTTAGCCAATGATTTGATTTACTTTTGTGGTTTTCATTTTGTCTATAAATAGAGGGCACATGCATGTGTTTTTTGGTGAATGCATCCAGTTCTCCCCACTCATGTCATGCCGTAGTACTTGCATTTGAAGTGGTTTTGTTTTGACATTGAGACTTTTTTCATTTTATGCTACAGATATATTGTCTTTTTTAGAGATTGCTGCAATAATTTTTCATGGGTGTTTATTAGTGGAAGTATTTTTATTATTCATTAAGCTCATTTTTATCTGTATCTGGTGGTTGATAAGTTATAGTAATCCTGAGTATTCTTAAGGGGGCATGTACCTGTGCAAAGGATGCTGAAAACAGTAGATGTTGTCAGTGTGCTAGACTGAGGTTCGACACCTCCTGCTTGAACATCATTAATAGCTTGTCAGTTTCTATGGTAGTTGGGATGCCCTTTGCTTTTGTAGATGTATTTGGTTGGTTACACCCACTGGCTCCAGCACAGTGAGAGGGAGAGGTTCCTCTGTTATCAAAACCACATAAAAAAGACATTCCATTCTAGAAGGAGCCATTTTGTCTCTCACTGCACTTTTTGTAATCTCCAGCCCTCACACGGACTGGCCTGTCTGACCAAACGGGGACTCATTTTATTTCTTCCCACCAAAGAAATTCAGCATGTTAACAATGCACAAAAAGTTGCCCCTTGCTGTAACTGAGAAGACTGGCATTAAAGTCAGTTCAGTAATAGAAATATACAACAGCACACATACTATACAGAAAGACATTCAGACATTCTTACACAGTATAAATTAACCCAGTCTTCAAAATGTGTGGTTTGTTTCAAGCTGGTCAGTGTTTTTTTATGTTTAAATCCCCTTGTCCTACATTTCATCTGATGTAGATGAAATAGATTTCTATATGGGAATAAGGCCCCTTATCCATCTTATTCAAAATATTGATTTTTTTTGTTGTTGAAGTTGTTCTTCAGCTTTATTGATGTTATGAAGTAAATATGGATACAGTTTAAAAACTAGGTAGTGCATAGTGACCTTTGGGCAGAATGAGATACCTTACAGTAAAACCTTTAATAAAATGGTCACTAGTGCAAAAATGAATGTATAATGTGAGACTAAAACATCTGATATATCATGATTACAACTATTACTTCATCTTTTCACTGTTACTCTGTATATTTTTCCTCAAAAGGAATGCAATAAGTCTCGCGAGAACAAACAGGCTTATCAAGATAATGTTTTTTTCAAAATAACTTAAATTAGTGTTTATTTTCTTAGCATTTACTCTCGTTTGGCTTGTCACATCAGAACTTCATGAAATCAGTCATAAAGCCCTATTAACCCTACAAAGTGATAACTTGCTTTTGTGATGTACAAGTTGTACTGTTTTGATGCAATGTGTGTCTTTTTGAGAAATGTAAGCAGAAATGTAGATCCAGTGACCTTATAATTACCAAAATGTGCTATGCCTGAGATGTTAGCATCTTTTATATATGTACAAACAAAAAAATCTTTTTAATTCTAATTTTATCTCCTCCTGACAGGTTCATTTTCATGTCAAAACACTGCCTTCCAAGCTATCAGCTCAAAGCTTTAAGCAATGGTCAAAATGGAAATCTTCTTGTATTGGTCATTTACTAAGGCTTGGTGGTACAACCTTAGTTTTATTTAAGTTTCTCAAAACAGTATCCAGTTTAATGTCAGACAAAATTGACCCCAATATGAAAAACATTCCCAGTGCCAGTTGGCCTCTTAGGTATTTACTTGAAGCATTTTTAGAACCTGACAAAACAAGGTTGTCTAGTGTATGACCCTTAATAATGCAATCAGTACAGGAGGCTTCGTAAAGCACACACTGCTAAACAAAATTGGAGCTGACCAGTGTCACAGTGACAGCACTTCCACAGTCTTTAAGCTCTTTTGTTAAGTGTTTGTGTTTTAAAGTGGTTTCTCGTCAGGGCGCGGGCTGAAATGAAATAATCATGGGTTTAGTCATCGATCTGTGCATGTGCAAATGTGCTAAGAGGCCAAATATTACAAAATGGCCATTTTATTCTTATGACATTTTAGAACCAAAAAATAAGCAATGACCTTTAACCTCAAGGTGGAGGTCTCAGTCTACAGTCATTTTTAACTGTATCTTCTTCAGATTCTCTGTCAGGTAAGCTGGTCATGGACTAAAACCTGACTCACCAGCCCGAAAAGCGCTTTGTATTTGTTATGACTTCAGTTTACATGGTGATTTACAGTAAAGTGTACTACTATCTACAGTATAAACTATTCTCCATGTACAGATAACAACACGAAACAGACGGACTTGGTCATACAGGAATTACAGTTTGTCACACAACACAAATCACCAGTGTAATCTGTTATGTAGCTGTGACGCACTGTAGCCATTTCTGCCGCCATCTGTGACATGAACATTTTTTTCTACTTGCACAGCAACAAACGTTCACAATAAAATGTAAACTAAATATTTTTCTATAATGTCTCAAGACCTAAGAAAGCATCAGACCCTGACCCTGATTTTGCTGTATGGTTTCTCAATGGTGTATCTCATTAGTTGTTGTCAAAGCTATTGTGTGCTGCAGTATTTCCAAGTATACTTCTTTGTTAATGTCTTTTTTTATCATTTAGCTTTCTTTATTGGGGATTTGAAGAAGTGTGATGTCTCATTATTTCAATCTGTTAACGTAGCGCTATGTGTACCCTATACCTTAGACTAATATTATTAAGTATGTTATGAGAATGGATATTTTACTGGCTTTATAGAATGTTAAAATGAATATAATAATAAGAAGAATGATTTAACTCCTAAAAGTTGAGTACTTGCTACTAAGCGCTTGTGTTACCATTAAGATGTTGTGTGCTTCTCTTAATTTTCGTTGTAGAAAAATTGAGTGAATTTATTATTAGGCTTCGACAACTAATGATAGCAGTGTAAATTTACGGAGGATTTTAACAAACATCTGGGTTATAGAAGAATATAGTTATTTTAATTGTTCTATTTACTAACTGTAGGGTGAGAAGGGGCTCGCATTGTGGTGAACTATGTTATAGCTTGTTATTCACTGTTACTTTTGATCATTTTTTCGGTCTCCGAGGTGAATCGAGTTATTAATGAGAATTTGTATGCTCACATATGCATATTGTATATGTGTAGAAATGTAATCACACTTTGTCTTGGATTTACATTAAACTGTTAAGTCACGGCATTCGTCTCAGTTTCATAATGCTTTCTTTTATGTTATTTATTATGTTTTTATGTTATGTTATTACACAGGGCATATTACGTGTTATTGCACAGGGCGGAGTGCACTTTAGTACTAGAACACAATATTCCAGTGTGTGTTACATGTCCCATAAACACACAAGACAATTTATAGCATGTATGTATAGGACCAAAGGTTTGAGAGCACTTGCTGGAAACATTATTTCTGAGGAGATATAAGATACAGATATAAGATAATTCACTTCAGTAAGGAAGAGGTCAAAAAATAAGTGAAAAAGAAAAGGAGACAGGAGAAATGGAAATCCTAGTAACAACTGTAAAAGACCATAAAAATGGTCACCATCAGATAAACAGTACATTAATCTTTGAAGAACATGAGAAAATCAAGCTGCACTCTTGTTTCAGGTCTAAAAATCCATCTTTCTACGGTGAGGTAATTCCAACAGTATGGGTCTGAAAGGATGTGCTGTTACTGAGAAAAGCACACACACACACACCTCCCTCAGGGTCACATGAAGGTGCTGGAGCCCATCCCAGCCATCATCGGGCAGAAGGCAGGATACATCCTGGACAGGTTGCCAGCCCATTGCAGGGCAGACAGACACACCTAGGGGCAATCTAGCATGTCCAATTGGCCTAACTGCATGTCTTTGGACTGTGGGGGGAAACCCACACAGACACAGGGAGAACATGCAAACTCCATACAGAAAGGACCCTGGCCTTCCAGCCAGGGAATTGAACCCAGGCCCTTCTTGCTGTGAGGCACCAGCGCTAGCCACCGCACCACCGTTCAGCCTTTTCTCAGCCTGAGAAAAGCAAATATGCAAAAAAGAATCAAACAAAGAAGCTGCTGATGTTCTTAGATTAATGGACTGACCAACCAAATGAAGGGGGACTTTTTCACAGTGCTGTATCTCCATACACATACAACACAAAATGAGCATCAAAGGAATCATGATCAAGAAAGTTATCTCTAAATCTTGGATTTTTCTAAACGGACGTGCTTTTGCCCTAAGCTTCACAAACATGCAGGAAATCACCTGAGATTTCTTCACAGCCTTCCTAAAGCACAGATGTAGAACATGCTTTGAATTATCCATTGTTCATTTCGTTCCATCCAAGCCTATGCGACTGAGTTCTGGAGAGACAAAGTCATTGGTTGACCTTCACTGCTGTTCTTTGGCAGATAGATATTTGAAATATATTCTGAGTCGTTATTTTGCCGAAAAACCAAGGACTGTGCAACTAGCATGAGTGAATGACATGAATTATGCTATAACAGCCATGCTAGTTGACCTGGTCCCTGGTAAGATGATCACCTTTGTGACATGCAAAGAAAGACCACTGCCTCCTTCATGCCTGACACATGACGCACATGCAGAACCCGTACATTTCAAATGTATTGTGCACAAAAAAGCAGTGGTTTCCACTGAACATTTGTTTTCCTACAAATTAATTCTCATATACTCATCCTTTCATTTGTCCATTAATTTGGTTAATTAATTTATTTATTCAGTTCCTTGCTTTTCCTCACCACAAGGGGGCAATGTGAGCCAACATATGTTCATTTAAATTCTTGCTTTCTTACTTTTTGTATTTGTATAAATGTCCAAAATGAAAGCAGGTTAAGAAAAAGAAATGTGTTACATATTTTTTTACTACTGTGTCTTTTGGTTGAATATTACAATATGTTCTCTTTTAGTTATACGTGTGCTCTAATTTGCCCTGCACATATAATTAATAAAGAGAGTCTGGTTTCATTCTTCTAGGTTTTTTTTTTTATGTGTCATATTTTGCTTGTGCATTTTATAATTTTCAAAAACATAGTAGCAGTAGTGGTCATAATAATAATAATAATAATAATAATAATAATAATAATAATAATGAGATGAACATTTATTCTCCATCAATCTGAAGAACCACTTGAGTATGAAATGGTTCTTAATAAAACTCATGGTTCTTAATAGACTGTTGCCTTTTTTAAAGAACCCTTGAAGAACCATCTTTTTCAAGTTTGTACGTCTCTTATCTTGAAGTGTCTCTTACGTGGGCTTTGTTTTTTCCATCAGTTAAACCCAAACTACAGCTTGTGTTGAAGAAATTTGTTATATTTTAGCCACAAACTGTACATATCACGGCCCTAGCTGCAGCACCATAACAGTTAGATTACAGCTGTATTTAAACGTTATTTGTGCTTTACCTGTTAAGGCCAAGCCAAAGTGTGCGTTGCCGTGGAAGCGCAGACGCCGCTGGGGGAGTCAACCAAACCCAGAGAATGATGGACAGATCTTCCAGCCAATAGCTGCGGAGCTCATCGGACTAAATCTCCACGTTAGGCCCGTGAAGGGGAGGAGGGAAGGATGCTCGGATAGAGAGAGCAGGAATCAGGCACCTATCCATAAAAAACAGCCCGTTATGTCCGGAGATCATGGAAAAACAGAAACTTTTGTTTAGACCCGCACCTGATCTGAGATTGAGTATGGATTACCTCGACTCATATGGACATCCAGTTAATCTCCGCTGAAGGTACGGGCTGTCGGTGAGCGTTAAGTAGCTAACTTAGCGGAGATTTCACAGAAGCATGTGTGGCAGATAGTAGAAATTTTCGTTTTGACCAAGCATTCGCTAGCGCAGATGATAATTAACTTAGCTAACCTGGGATAGCTTTATGTAGCTTGAATACGTACAGACGTTTCTGGTTGTCTGCTTGGCTATTTTCACCAGGATAAAGCTGCTAGCCAGCAGCATGTCATCACAAGATAACAACCGTTAACCGTTAACATTGCTGTCAGAGTCGGTTTGCTTCTTCTGAGAAGTAACTAACGTTAGCCCGGTGACGTTAACGTTGCCAGTAATGTATAGCTTGAATTCGTTACCGCTCGCTAGCGAACGTTACGACACAGCTACCATTCATGTTACCAGAAATACTGGTAGCTAACGCTGCCAAGAAAAGAGTGAGGTCCATAGCTAGCCGGCAGTTTTAGTCACATTGCTACTGCGGTTAATGAGCCCTTCAACATCCTCTCAACACCTAGCTTAATCCCGAACTGTTCCTGCGTATTAGCGTTGCGTTAATGAAGCTAGCTATCCTTGGATACGGACTAGACAGCCGCAGACGTCTTTTCTAACTGCGTTCGTCTGTAAGTCGGTCGTTTCTATTTGAATGAATTTGTTGTATTTGAAAGCTGCAGTTAACGGCAGCAGCGCGAGGGAACAAAGGACGGGTGCAGCTCGCGCAGCGCCTGCAAGCTGAAGTCGGCTTATTTGCCAGCTTCTTGTTCGAATTTTCCCGTTCCACCTTAAATGGTGCACCGTTTAAGGTGGAACGGGAAAATCCGTATAGGAAGCCAACTTCAGCTTTGTCGGCGCTGTATCCTGTTGGCGGCGTGGAGAGCAGATAGCGCCGATTTACGAACTGATGCGGTTGCATTTCTTAACAGTGCGTGTCTGTGTGCGTGTTTTGTGGTGCGCTTTGCCGAGCGCACTGCGTTGTAGCCCTCTCTCATGCCACGATTTCTCCCTTTCATGTACAGCGATTGTTTTGTTTGCTCTTGGTGCAGCTCGCTGGAAGCACGGCGCGGGCGGATTTCAGTGAGCCACCGTGTGGACCCTTCTCCTCTGACCGCCTCGGACAAATCATGAGTCTGTCTGAATGGAGGGCTTGATGCTCACATCTGCTTTAATGGGGCTCTGCTGGGCCGCCGTGCACAGAGGCCGGAGCATGCTTTACTTGAGACTGCTCTTGGTGGTCTCCATGACGACCGCACACCCACCTGCTGAAGGTAAGTTGCACGAAGGTCCTGAGCTGTTAAAAAAAAGTACTTCAGACTTCCAGTATTGGGGATGTGGAATTTGTCCAAAAGTATTCAGACACCTCTTCTAATTCATTCAGCTGCTTAATTTGGACCCACTGCTTACACAGGAATTTGTTTGTAAGCACATGGCTTGTGTAATGTCTGTAAAAAGGCGTTGCCAATAGTGGGCTAGTCTGGAACATCCACTCTTGAGCCAGTTTGCCCTGTGCCAAACGTCAGCTAGGAGTATGAAGCCCTACTTGCGTTGGGTTGTGGAGCAGTGGGACTGTTTTCTGGAGTGATGGAGCAGCATGAGAAAGCTTTGGGATGAGCTGGAGTGGCATTTGTAAACTAATCATCTCATATACCTGATCTCACAGATGTTCTTGCGGCTGAATGTAACCAAAATCTTACATATATGGTTACAGTCTTAATGATTCTAGGCAAGTGACTGGCTAGCGAATAAGCTTATGGTGGTTGGAAATGCTTCTGACATCTTGTCATATCTTCTACAGTATTGCGCCTCTGTGGATGATACTGGTGACCTTTATTTTAAGCAATAGATGTTCAGCGTCTTGCTCACTACTAAGGTTATTGATGTTACCATTTATGGATCATATATTCATATTTTTAGGGTAAATATCTCTAAATATGTGTATCAAGACGTAGTAAATATCTTGGAATCTTTGTAACCTTAAAACTCTTAAAAGATTCTCTGTTCCATTCTTATTACGACAGTGATATTGTAGTTCTTCATGACAAGTACCAAGTTTGTTGATGTGCTCTTGAACCGCAGTGATGGGCTTGGTGATGCAACAAGAAACTAAACCTGTGCCAATAACAAAATCCTCTTATTTGGATAACCATGTGGAAGCGTATAACGATGAAGCTCCGATTCATACTGTCACTCTGTTCCTACGTCTGCTTCAATGTTACAGCCTCTCTAAGAATTACTGTAAGAAAAAAAGGCTGCTATTATTATCTCTGTAAATACAGGCCACTTAGCTTAGCTTGGTGCCTTCTCTGAAGCCAGTTCAGCTGAGGTCGCTTTAAACTGCCCAGTTCACCTGATGAACGAGAGTTTTTCCTGAAACCTGAAGCTGTTTTGTCTGATGTCTGGAACCTGATGCTTTGGTGTGAGGATGTCCTAAAATGCACATTGTACCATATACGGTTGGTACTGGCATGATATCTGCTTACAGCACTGAGCATGTTCAACCAGAGCAGCTCAACAAGCTGCATTTTGTAGATGAATCTCGTCTGTGCTAGGTACAGTAAATGTGGTGTTAATGTAGAATATCACGTCAATATGTTAAATAGCTTAGTATGTTAATGTGTGGGAATGCTAGTGTCTTGTTGTGGTTTTAATGAAATAACTTAAAGTCATGGTAAAAGAGTATTTACCATCAATAAGGACTGTCACAGTGTACCTGTGCCACTAGGACCACAGTTCTGCAAACCTATCTCATCCACTGTAAGAATGTTTATTATCCTTAATGCATCTGACATTCTGGTTTTTGAGTGGTGTCTCTTTGGCAAGTTAATTGTTTACGTCCTTGCGAGCCCTGCATGTGCTCATCATTTTTATAATGTTCAATTTTTTTACAAACTCTCAAAAGGGCAAACAAATAGTGCTGTGCTATGATATTGGGGCTTCTGTTTCTGCTCTGAAATGCAAATGTGACATGATAAATATTTTGATTTTACCAAGTTGTTGTTATCTTTTTCCCAACAAGATTCAACGATAATAACCTGGTAATAGTGTTTTGTTGTTTTTAAAGCAGATAAGGCCTCCTAGAGTCCTCAGTCTCTTGAAGACTAAGACATTTCAGGCATGCTCTGACTTTTAAGTGAAATTTCAAAAAGCATGTCAGATTCACTGTCAAATGTCTGTCTCAATGTTGTTCTAATATTTCACCCCATAGCGCTGTCTGCTACTGATTGAAAGATGGTTGTTGTCAACTCTATACTGCTGTCTCAACAGTTTGGAACTGCTAACAGTCTCTCTGGTCATTGCCAGATATTGTGGTGAGGTTTAAGATGGAGCTGTAGGCCTAACGATCAGTTTGGGGAAGCAGTTTGCTATTTCAAACACACTTGGTTTAGAAAGCACTGGCTGAATCTGTCTTCTACTGTATCTTTGAGCTTCAGAGATGGTACCTGATCTCTACAGAGCATTTTTTTTTACCTCTACCTTCATTAACATCTAATATTCATGCCATTGTACAGCTGGCAAAAATTTAATATCACAATACTTTAATTAGATTTCAAGATACACAATATATCTTGGCGTTTATTTTTTCTGACATTGGGTCATTTGGAATTGGAATTAGTGCCATATTGAATCAGAATCAGAATCCTTTATTGATCCCAGAGAGAAATTGCATTTGTTACAGTTGCAACCATTTACGTAAAGGAATAAACACTTTAATAATTTAAAACAAAGAGAAATTTGCAATATGTACATGAGATTTAAGTTATGAATACAGTGGCGGTGACTGTGATAATAAATATTAAATATCTAGTGTAAGGCATTTCAAATTATTGTACCTCTGAGTTATTGCACATAATTTTTATAATTATTTCACATATGAACAGGACTGTTTGGTATTGAGTTTTGCACAGATGAACCACACTTTGTGAATCACACACTGAGGGAGGAGTTATAGAGTTTGATGGCCACAGGTAAGAATGACTTCTTGTGGCGCTCTGTGGTGCAAATGTCTTTTTTCAGACAGAGTATAAGAGTTCATGTTTTTAGTTCTTGCCAAGGCCAAATCTGATACCATACTGAGTAACCTACTTTGACAAAGCTAACCTTAGTTACCTTGGATCAAGTATTGTTGCAGTGGAGAAGAGGTGGTTTTATTCCACATCAGAAAAGCACTTCTGTACAGATGTAAGTAAAGTATGTTTCATAGTTTTGATCCTACGCGCCTCATCTGTCTCTTTCAACAGCAGTCTCTGTAGCACGGTAACAGCAGGAATCAGGTCCGAGGCTAGTCAGAAGAGTTTATTTGTGGAGTTTCACGTCTTGTTGGAGTCTTTTGTTTGGCGAGTTGAGCTGTAGTTAAATGACCTCTACAGGTATTTGGGCGGCTGTCGCTAGTCGTCGTTATCAATGACATTGATGCTAAAAATGCATTGACTTTAAATTGATGTAATGTCATTATTTTTTCAATCTACCTTTTGTTTAAAAGACTTCAATTCAAATAGCAAATGCTTTTCGCAAATACCACTACATAATTGCTATGTGCTTGATGTCAGTTGGTTTTGCCTCCAGTCAGTTTTTAAAAATCCTTGTCGCTGCCTTGAGTCTGACTTGGCTGTGAAAGAGGTTTCTAAAAGTTTCCAAAGACCCAAAGTTGAATGTATAGGAGTAGGTCAGACTAGCACAAAACAAAAAAAAGGTACACTGCAGAGTTTTGATGGCATACCTCAGCAGCAGTAGCAAGATGCACGAGCACCTAAATAAAAAGGGAATACACAGGCGCAATTCTGGATGATGGACCGCCGGAAAAAGCAAAGCCACCGTAAATGTTGTTTGTTCATGTTTATTAAATCACCATTAGGAGGGGGACCTTTTTAAAATCTGCTAAATACACTCATTATTATAGCCATAAAGTTGTCTGCATGCTAGCTTAGAATTTCCATTGAATAAGTACTTGAGAAATGTTTAGGCTAGATTCCAGGCTTATTCTTCGTTGATTGATTGTGCTACTGTGTGTGTGTGTGTGTGTGTGTGTGTGTGTGTGTGTGTGTGTGTGTGTGTGTGTGTGTGTGTGCTTTGGGATCGATGGCACATTGAGGTAACTTATCTAATATTTATTATTTCTGCCATTTTTAAGCATATTTCTTTATGTAGGGAATGCAGTAATTTGATTTTTGGAGGGAAATTAATCATTCAGATTATTGATAAAATAGTCGATAGATTAACTGATAGAAAAATAGTAGTTAGTGGCTGCCGTACCTGCGTGTGAAGTCCTGTTCTTTGGTGACTCACACTGTATAGCTGAATAGACCATCGTGTGAACAAAGTGTGTGATTTATATACTCGCACTGTAAGAAAATGAGTAATTCATGGAAAATGCAGTTGGAAAGTGTTTGTCAGTACTGACAATATCAACACATTTTGATAAATTATCACAATAATGATATATATTGACATATTGCCCAGTTCTGTGCCATTGTGAGCAAACACTGACTCTGAATACTGGGTGATTTTACTTTTTCTAAATCTGACATAACCTGTAATTTGACTATGGGTTAGTCCACACATTCTACTTAAATTCAGTGTGAAAAATCATAACACATTTCCTACCATGCCAAGACAAATTTCAGAGTAAAACACAGCAGGTAGGATCTCTGAGCTGGCTGAGCATTTTCTCTCTGTGATAGGTTTGGATGAGAGGGGGAGATGAACCATGTTATTGATTAATCTTATTTTTCTCTGTGGTCTGGTGAGCTCCAATGTAATCAGGCTTCTGGAGGCATTTTAGAGGTGATCAAAAGTCACTACATATTGATGGAATATTATCTAAAACGACTTGTTGTCTTTTTAGTGATATAGGATAGATCATGTTTGACAAGGGACATGAACTAACATGGTGTTAAAACAAAAGCCAAATTTGAATACAGGTTACTTTAAAAGGCCTGGTATGAAACAATTGGAGAGAAAAAATATTTGTTTTTATACTGGATTATGTTTGATGATCAGTCTCCTATAAGCAGTGTGATAAAATTGCCTGTGGCAATTACCACAGTCCAAAAATCAATTCGTTCCAAAAATAATCCTGACCTGGACTTTAATGATTAGCTCTACCAGTGGTTATGAAAGGGACTGAATTAATAATTAAATTTAAATACTTAAACTTAATTTTCAGGTCTTTAACTTTTAAGTGAGCTGGTAAAGGCTACATGCTTTACAGTGAAACCTGTAGTCTGTAAAGTACTAGTAGTCATGCCAGAGGATAAACTGTAAATTCATTTTGATCATTTTCATCAATAGTGACACCTTTCATGCATCTTTTGCTTTTCTTCTGTAGGTCTAATACTGAGTGCAAAGCTTACACTAATTTGTGGTAGTGCACCGTGTTTTCAAAAAGAAAAGCCTAGTTTGAATAGGCACCTCTAAATGGACTCCAGCTCAAATGGTCTAAAAATAATCTGTCGTCATTTCGTTTATCACACCATTCCCTTCACACACTTTTTTCCACTTTTTTAATATCTAGGCAACAGGTTTCACTGTTATTTTCAGCCATGTAGCATTTGAGTGCTCTAAATATAAAAGCCTGCTGACCTTGTTTCTCCTTTAGTACAGTAAATATGTGCAATGATGTCGTACCTCAAAATGTTTCAGGTTTCCTGTTTGATTCCAGAAATAATCTCAGATCTCAGAAATGCTATCATATTTAGGAATAATGAATAAAAGATAGAAGAATTTTCTGCTGTGTTATTTGGCAGCAGTTCAGGATGTAAATTCACCAAATTGTGAATGTGTACTTGGTATGCTGTGGCCTCAATATAAGGTTAATGCGACAGAAGCCTTCACAATTGAAAAATCCCATTATCTGTACTTTATTCATACTACTCAATTGCTTTCTCGAAGGAGATGCAAATGGAAATAGATGCAAAGCCTGTTGTTGTTGAGTAACTAAAATTTCTCAACCTCTTCAACATGTTTTTCGCCTGTCTGTCTTGCAGACCTTCTTCTGTTCTGTATTCTTTACTCTGCAGTTTGGATGTGAGTGCTTGTGAAGACAGAGGATCAGCAGAGGCATTGGAGACATAGAGGCTGTATGGGACACAATTTTGCAGGAAATAGGCTAAATAGGCTAAGAATAGTTTTAGAGGGATGTGATGTTGGGATCCATGTGCAGGATTTCCCTTAGCAAATAATGCTTGTGTTTGTTGGTTAACTAGCATTCTGAAAAATCAACTGGAGAAGAGGAAAAAGGGTTTTTGTTTATGGAATAGCGATATAAACATGCATCAGTTATTACAAAAAAGAATTAAAGTGAATTTGTCATTAGTTAATAGTCAAGCATTTTTTGTGCTCGCAGCAATCAGGTTGCTAAAGCTTATGGACTCTAATACCACCAACAATCGGCAGCTTACAGGTGTTTTAATCTGATTGCGTTTATACTGAAAAGGACTGCAGAGATGTTTGTGATGTTGCCAACTCCCAACAAATGATTTTCCCCAATGATATCTCTGCATAATCAACATCAAGATTAATCTTCTCAGTGGGTTTTAATCTAAAATGTGTGTGTGTGTGTGTGTGTGTGTGTGTGTGTGTGTGTGTGTGTGTGTGTGTGTGTGTGTGTGTGTGTGTGTGTTATTGATAGGCTTTGTCATTTATTGACATTGAGTTTCCAAGGTTACAAAATATTGTCTAAAAGGACAAGGAGGTGTTGGGGGAGTATTCAAGGACTCCTCAGAGCTTTTATATTTGCTACAGTGTGCAAATCAATGCACCATGCTTTTGTATACGTACATGTGCCTGGCTGTTTTGATGCAAGCCCACCTTTTTCATCTCACCTTCTTATGCCTTGTCAGTATCAACTAAGGCTGCACAACAAATACAGAACACCAATATTGCAATTATATACCTGCATACTGTGATTGTGATGAACCTTGGATAATGTGACCTGGTAAAAATACTTCATTATTTTGACCAGGATAGTTTGTTCCATGATTTTTTACACGAATGCCTTGATTCATTGAAGGGGAATTTCACCCAATTTTAAAAATGTCCACATGATTTAAATAGGGAGATGTTAAGAAAGCCATTCAGAGTGGTTTAATTTGAAATAGTTAGGTACGTACAAATTTCTTTACAGTGGTGATGTTAGGAACCAGGGATTAAGATGTTGCTAGACTAACCATTTTATTGTCTATCCACAACAATAAGTAAACCTACGCAAGATTTTAGATGTTGACAATGGCAAAAGACGAACAAAAAAAAAAATACAGCTTCTTTGGGGCCTGTTTTGCTTCCCAACGATTTTATGCTCAGGCCAAAACTTTCTCAGAACTGTCAGAAACAGTGTCTCAGTGTTTTCAGGCAGGATATTCCTAACCATTTTGTGTAATACATTTCTGAGAGGGAGCTTTTAGAGGCGAGATGTTCAGTTCCTATCACCAGTTTCTCTAGAGAGGATCACATCAGACCACTCTAAAGGACCACTCTATTCTCATGTGGAGCTGTGCTTGGTCAAGATGCACGTAGTAAAAAATATTTTCTCATTTGCATATTGCAGCTCTGTGGTACATTAGTATTGCGAACTCCAATATCACAATAATGATGAAATTATATAATTGTAATATGTAATATAGTGCTGGGTGATATGTATACTGGCTTCAGTGTCACACAACTATATGACTTTTTAGTTTTAGTGGCACTGATGGATTATTACATATCAATCATAACTGTTTTCTAAAAAGCATTACTACTTTATTAGGGGGCAGTCGTGGGCTGGAGGTTAGGGAACTGGCCCTGTGACTGGAAGGTTGCCGGTTCGATCCCCAGGGCCGACAGCACATGACTGAGGTGTCCTTGAGCAAGACACCTAACCCCCAATTGCTCCCCGGGCGCCGTGGATAGGGCTGCCCACCGCTGTGTGCTCACTGCCCCCTAGTGTGTGTGTCTATTCACTAGTGTGTATGTTGTGTTTCACTTCACGGATGGGTTAAATGCGGAGGTGGAATTTCCCCGTTTGTGGGATTAATAAAGTATCACTTAACTTACACTGGTTAAAATATACTTTGTAAGATTGCTTTTGGTGAAATTTTGAAGGGCCCATATTTGTTGTTGCATTTTTGTTGTATTTTTATTTTTCTCAGGTGTGTTTATGACTTCAGTGTGACTTCATTTTTACCAGGCCAGTTCCAACCTTTTTTTTGTCCCTTAGAATTGAACAAGCTGTAGGTTATTGTGCCTTTTAAGACCGATATATGTAAATGAGCTCTGTTCTAACTGGTTGCCCTGCATTTATAAAATAGGCAAAACTGTTGTAGGTTGAAAAGGCAGATATACACTCACCTGTCACTTTATTAGGTACAGTTTCAGTTGCTTGTTAACACAAATAGCTAATCAGCCAATCACGTGGCCGCAACTCATTGCATTTAGGCATGTAGAGGTGGTCAAGACAACTTGCTGAAGTGCAGGCCGAGCATCAGAATGGGGAAGAAAGGAGATTTAAGTGACTTTGAATGTGATGTGGTTGTTGGTGCCAGACAGGCTGGCAGTATCTCAGGCTGGCAGTATCTCAGAAACTGCTGATCTACTGGGATTTTCATGTACAACCATCTCTAGGGTTCACAGAGAATGGTCCGAAAAAGAGAAAATATCCAGTGAGCGGTCAGTTGTGTGGACGACAATGCCTTGTTGATGTGAGAGGTCAGAGGAGAATGGGCAGAAAGGTTCCAGATGATAGAAAGGCAACAGTAACTCAATTAACCCACCAAAATCTCTGAGGAATGTTTCCAACACCTTGTTGAAAGTGTGCCACAAAGAATTAAGGCAGTTCTCAAGGCAAAAGGGGGTCCAACCTTTTACTAGCAAGGTGTACCTAATGAAGTGGCCGGTCAGTGTATGTAAATGTGTTTGCATGACATTATAACAACATTGAATTCAGATGTTTTTGAGCTTGTTTCCATATGTGGACTTGGAACACAAATAGTGCATTTTGATACTTTACATGCTCTATCAGAGTCTTTTATTTCAGAAAGGTAGTTTCCCTGATGTTTTTTAAGAGAAGAAAATATAACCGTCAAATCAAAGAGTGTTATTTTAAGATTATAAGGTATTCTTGTAACATACAGTACTAGTAAATAGGAAGATTGGGTTCCTTTTTCTTTATTTTATTATTTATTATTTATTAATGCTAACTTATATATCATCTGATACTGTGATACCATGATACATTTGGAAAATATTGCAATATTGAACTTTATCTGTGTTGTCCAGCTCTATAATAATTTGCAGCCCTACTAGCAAAGTAAATTAAAGTGCTTATGGCCTTCCTTTTGGTGAATTATTCCAGTATGTGAGCATTAACTGCTATTTGTGTCCAACATTAAGCTTTGCAAAGGTGTGAATGTACCGAACTTGCATTAGAAAAAAAAGAATGTGCACTGAAAACAAAGCTAACTACTTTAATACTCCCTCTCAGTCTCTCTGGTAAGTGAAATGGAGCCAGTTGTCTCCTGGCAGGAAAAAGAGACAAGATCCTTCTTAAAAGCAGCTGTTTTTTCTCAGTGGAAGCATGCTCTGTCCCTCTGGTCATTCACAATATATAAATCCACTCAAGAGTTATGATAGCTCTGCTTTCTACTCCACTGACTCCCAGTGGCTGGAGGAGTGTGGCCCTCATTTCTGCAGGAGTGTGTAATAGTGGCAGTGTGAATCGGGTCCCAGAGTCCAGCACATGGAGACGGTGAAGCCGAGCTGCAGAAGTGGCCCCAGATCTCCTGGGGCTGATGGAGACAGCAGATGTTCTGAACGAGTTTGTTAGGCTATTCCTGTTCGTGCTATTGCAAAATTAAGCAGGAGCTCCACTTTGAATTAAGAGTTAATGAGTTGCGTAAGATGTAACTTGGCCACCAGTGGTTCTTCCTGCCTGCTTTTTGTACATGAAGGTTTGTGTGAGTTTTTAATATATAGGTGATAATTATTTGGAAACTAATTTGGCTTATATGAGAGCACTCTTTTTAGTTATGATAACCCAGGGGTTGATGTTACACTCTCGCTTTTTCTTAGTCTCCTGCTTTTGCACTGTACATGTTAAGGCAAGGCTTTCAGAAAATAATTGCTGAGCAAATGTCATGCAACTCTGTGTAAAACTCCTGGTTAATTACAAGTGTTGTCTCTTTTCGTATGAAACCTGATCTGTTTTAGGGTGACAATGAGAGCATTCATTATTCATTGCCCTTGGTACTGGGGACAGATCAGCATGCCAGGCCCATCAAAAGGCACGGGGCCACGATGCCCAGGCTGCTCCTGAGCCTGCCACACTAGAAAACAAAATCCCATTGAGGGACAGCGGGGCTGTTGGAATTCGGCCACTTTGATGCTGAATGCTTTCATTGCTCAGGGGGAGTTGGTGTTTTTTCAGTGCTCTAGTTTGACTTTGTCTTTGGAGAATGCTTCAACTTAAGGCCAAGGTCAGGTCAGTGGAGAAGAGAGGCTTTTTGCCACCAGTCAGGGGATTTAAATGCTCTGTCCTGAAGAAATGGCTTCTTCTTCTTCTAATAATAATAATGATAGAAATAAAAAAACCAAGAAAAAAAACACACTCACCCAGATTTTCCATACAGTCACTTGAATAAGTCTGCTCTTATCAGAACAGACTTATACTGAAATATTCTCGAAAAGATTCATGTGCATTTTAGGCTGATGTAATGTACTAATTCTGGGGTATTTTCCTCAAGTTAAAATGTCTATTAATTCCATTTAGTCAGTTGCACTCACCATGGAGAAAGTGTTGACTGTTCACTTATGCTATTGCCAGATGTAAGTAATAATATGGACATCTGCAAGTAATTTGGACTCTTCTGTGCTTCTAAGATAAAATCTTTTTTAGCAAGCTAGTTTTCCACAGGAGGATCTTACATTCACCAGTCTTACATTCTAAATGCAGTGAGGCAGCTTATAGTCTTGAGCAGCAGTAGGGAATCAATTCCCAGGGGAGATATGAATACTCACCACCGATATAGCAACCCTCATATACAGTATGCCTGTAACAAACTCTTAGAAGAGACTGTTATTTTTTCCAGTTTGCGGCTCTGTTGGTTCTGGCTCTGTCTCTGTATTCGGTTGGTCTGACTCAAACAGGAATGCATTTACAGGATGAAAGGAACTAAAGAGTCTAATTAACACCGCCGTTTGTTCCCTTTCCATCTGCTCTGATCCTTAAGGCCGGCAATACTCCTCTTTATTACTCTATTATGTTAGTACCTTTCAGAGCTAATTTTAATCACACTTTTAGTCATTAATTGGCCTATGCTCTTGTCCTCAGCGTCTGCTGATGGAAGACTCTTTTCAGTTTTTGGCTTTTGTCAGTCATGAATTCAGATAAGCTCTGTGCCTCTTGGCTCATTGCAGTGCAGGTTTGGACCAGCTTTGCATTGTCTGATACACCACATGCTACTTGTCTAACGTGACACCAGTGGCTCCAGGCTATTATCTGTTATCCTGGCCATAGAACTCTGTTTCCTATCTGCTTGTTCTGCAGAGTATACTAGAGTAGCAGCCCTTCAGGATAAGAATGGTCTTTTTTAGTTTGTAATCAAACCTGGTGAAAGGAGGAGTGCAGGTAGGGCCTGAGAGGCAGAGATAATGCTGTGTTGGTGTCAAGGTGGTCAGACAGGAATTCCGTGGCTATTTTAATCTACGTTTTAAGCTCAGACAACTTTTGATTTTCAGACTACAGAGAAATCAGTATGGTGATGTCATTCATCACTTAGCTTCATCACAGTGAATGTGGTGGTCAGAGATGATCCATTACCACTTTTCTTTTTCCAATGCCAATATCCATACTACAGTTGCTTTTATCTATACTGCAGTAGTTTTTTCCTTTAAAAACTACTACTACTATAAAATAAGCGATTTTGATTTACCTAGATGACCGTCTAAAAGTTCCATGCTTAAGTTACTCACTCCTGAGTTGTACAAAAAAAGAAAAACCTTTGCAAAATTAGGTAACAGTTATGGTAACATTAGGTTACAAGTGGCTGCTGTTTACTTTATATTGTACTTCAAGCAATTCTGTGATATATCAGCCTAGATTTCCTACAGAGTCAGATGGGATTTGTTCTTTTGTTTCCTGATTGATAACCTATACAACATTTTTTGCTGATATTGGACTGTTCTGGTATGTAGTGATATAGTTATATTTGCTATACACCTCCCAAAAAAACCTGCACACTGACATTTAGTTTTTTGCATTGATGCTTTCACAGCCTTCAGTGTCTTTAGAGTGATTCTGTGGCAGACTCTCTGTCTATGAGCCTGTTTGAACCCTGCCTGAGGTAATGGGCCGAGTGTGGCAGAACGCTGCCGCTGAGGCCATGTTGCACTGGGCTGCGATAACTGTACGCCTCAACAAACGGCTGGACTGGCTCACTCGGACCAGATGGTGTCATCCCAGCAGAGTGCATTTTATTGGAAATTCAGTTGCTCAATGAAATGTGGACATGACAAACAACACACAGTTCAGGTCTTTACAGATATGGACCACTTTGACGTAGCAAAATTAGGTTTCCCAGACTAGGATCACCCTTTCCAAGTAAGGGTGCTCTGTCAAGCTACTGTGGTAGTAGTTGTGTAATGTTATTATATTGATGTTTTTAAAGTCCAGCTTACACCGTTTGGACTTAAACGAAACAATGACTCAGCTGCTGTTGATCTTCCCTTAAACATTGCGTGCTACAAACAAAATACAGATGTCCTCAATATGTCTTGTAGGAACATTCTTTTCATTAGAGCAAGGCAGTGCTGCCCAACATGAAGCCAGCAGGCTAAAGTTGGCTGGTCAGGACATTTGATTTGGCCCAGTAGAAAGTTACCCTGACGTGTGTTATTATATTATATATATTTTATTTAAAGTTTTCCCTTTAAAGGGAATTTCCATAATTTTCCAACTCCACAGTCACGCAGAGTGGTTTTTATTTATTTATTTATTTATTTATTTATTTATTTATTTATTTATATTGCAGAGAAGCTGACACTGATTTCCTTACAGTCCTTACTGGTCATATCTACAACACAACTATATCTATTTTAGTAGCTTTCTCTGAAACTACCAGTGAACCTACACTTGCATTTTCTGGGTTTTTCTGTGTAATCTTGATAATAGTAAAAGAGTAGTAAATCTGGAAAAAGTTTCATTGGCTACTATTTAGAACACATGCATGTACCTCTGTACCATGAACGTGTTTAAACGTGTGTTTTAAGAGAAAAGTTTATTGCACAACTTTTGTAAAACAGTGTCTTAGGCATCAAGAAATATATTCATAGCCATTTTATGTAATAATTTAAAGCTTTTAAAGGCATTAACCGCTTGGTTGTTTGGTTCTTATCAGCACCACCGTGAGCCGTTCTGAGTTGCTAAATGTGTCTGGAACAGAGCATTTCATTTCAAATCATTCCAAATATCTTTGTTTACATCTTTTAGATTTTGTTGTGCTGAAATTTAGCAAAATCTGTGTTTTGATATGTTTAAGTAAGAAAATATAGTGTAATGTTCAATAATTGCTTCAAACTCAGATTAAAACCAATATCATTTATGTGTATATTATTTTGTGTTTTTGGACCTTGCCCACCTCAAGCATTGTACTTTGGCCCCTAAAACAAAAACTTTAGGCTTGGCTTAAATGTTAAAACGATAGTTGGGTGTTAAATCAAATTTTACAGTTTTATTCTTATCTTCGTAGTCAATCAGCCAAGACATGATTAGTGTTCATCATTTACTTATTTAGTTTTGTATTGAAGCTAAGAAGCTAATGTAGTTAGCAAGTAATGGAAGCTTATGGCCAACAGTTAGCATTGTGCAAATTATGTTACTTAATAGTCACACACTTGGCTCAAACCACATCGAGCCATTAAGTAATCTGATGTAGACTTGTCTGTGTGGTTCTTGCATTGTATAGTCTACTGTTATCTAAACAAAAGTTAAACACACCTAAAAAAGTACTGTCAGCTATGTTGAAGTCTGCATTTTGTCTCCACTGTCATTCCCATGGTGTCAGAAATTACGTAAACAAGACTATTTGGGATTAGTTAACAGTTTGGGGCCATTGTGTAATGAATTAGGCGTGTAATGCTTATTGACACAGATAAGCCATTGTATGGAAACTACATTAGGCATGTGGCTCCAGAACAAAACTGAAGACGCAATCTTCGGACACCACTCAAAGATGTGTAAATGATGTTTTTCACTGAACTGTAGCTTTAAGTCGTTATGTATGTGGAAAGCTCGAGAAGTGTCTTCTGTAAGTGCCGTCCATCTCTGAGTCAAGAGCTTGCAGAGTGACACAGTCTTCAGGGCCTCTCCGGTTACACGTCCAGCCTTCCTGCCTTTTGAAGAAGTCTGAGGGAGTGGGGGAAACACACAGAGAACTTGAGCGTTCTCCTGTGAATTACACAATACACCAACTATGGTGCAGAGTTCTGCTCTGGAGACCGTCCCAGCATATGCCTGCCTCCTCCTCCATTAGCTCTCGCTCACTTTCTCTCTCATCATCCTTTAACTATACCTGTTTCTTTGCCTTCGCGTTCATCTTTCTGTCCTCGGTCCTGTTTGAAGTGCATTACCTTTAGTACACAGGAAAAGAGAGAGTGTGAGGAGGAGCAGACATGACCTCAGTCGTGATCACTTAGATCAATAGAATCAGACAGAAGAATAGGATTTTGCCTGCCATGCTGTAGAAAGTCATGCTCCATAACCTGACAGGGCTAACGTGGTACAATTTTAGCACAATATATTTGTATTTGTTGCACTGTAAATAATTTATTTGATGTTTAAAATGGTCTATCTGCTACAGTTTTCTTAGATTTCCTTGTATTTTTTCTTGAGGCCCTTTCTGATTTGCTGCCTTGCTGCCCTGTATTGTGCCTTGAAGTATTTTTTCTTGAAGTCCTTTCTGATTTGCTGCCCTGTATTGTGCCTTGTTGAAAAAGCAGCCTAGCCCGAAACACTCTATAACATTAGTCCGCATCATTTGCCATATTTTTTGAGAGGGATTGCCCGATTTCAAATGAATTCAAGTTTTAGTCCTTGAGAGAGATCACATTTGATCTCTCAGACAGCACTGCATTAAAACTAGTATGCTTCTGTGATGACGTGGTGGGCTCAGGAATACTTTGAGAAAACATTTTTCAGTAAAACACTGTTTGACACTGCATTAAAAAATGCAAGTTACGTCTGTACTGTGCACAGTGGAAACCTTCCACTTCTCTGGGCTTGAGTTCATCTGAAATGGACTGATGCACAAAGGAAACCTGTATTGTGGCCTGACATCTACGCCTTTCAGATTGTTTATGGAAATTAATAGATGTATTCTCTGGTCCAAAAAAAGTAAAGGACGATACAAAGTGTTATCCAGTTATTCAGAAGTTGGGGTCTGTCATAGCATGGGGATGTGTTAGTGTCCGTAGCATGGGTAACTTCCACATCTGTGGAATCACTGTGAATGCTAAAAGGTACAGCCTTTTAGATGCTGCCTTTTCTGGAACGTCCATGCTTATTTCAACATGACAACACCAACAAACATTCTGCATGTGTTACAACAGCTTGGCTCCACAATCAGAGAATGCAGGTGCAAGGCTGGCCTGCCTGTCTCCTATTGAAAATGTGTTGCATTATGAAGTGCAAAATACAACAACAAAGGCCTCATGCGATGTGGCAACTGAAGACTTGTGCAAACAATGATAAAAAAACTGGACCAGGTGGTGTCTTCAGTTAAAAGGAAAGGTGACATAAAACAGTGGTAAACATGCTCCTGTCCCAACGTTTTTGGAACGTTTTTCTTTTTTCAAATTGGACATTATTTTCATAAGTTCTTAAGGTAAAACATCAAATATTGTGTTTGTACTGTTTTCAGTTTAATACAAGGCAGCAGAAATGCCCTAAAAGCTGCTTTCTGTTTTTTACTGGCATTTCACGTACTGTCCTAACTTTTTTGGATTTTGGGATTGTAAAAGTTTGATATAATGTAATTCACCAATGATTGTTTTGTTAACTTAGTATTAAAAGTTCAGTGCTGGCCTCCCATTTGTCTATCATGAAAACAGTATAAAACCAGTGTGGACATTACTGACTTTCCTGGTACTTTTAATGCTGTGGGAAACTTTCCTCACTACTGAATTTCTTTCCAGTGAGATACAGATTCTACTGTTAGTTTAGTATCGTGGCATCACATGGGAAGTGTCAGTCCTTCCCAGCTACTGATAAGACAACAAAGCACTGTTAAGTGTCAGAAGAGCTGATTCTGTCATTCTACAACCAACAACCTTAATCAAAAATGTTTGGGCTTAAAAGTAATAATGTTTTGTAAATGTATACTTGATTTAATTTGTTTCCCCTTGTTTTAAAGGATGATCCCAAGTGCTATTGTGTATAATTAATAAATGATAAGTGATCAGCAGACTTAATAAAAATCTAAAAGCAGAGATTGTTGCTTTTGAACATTTATGATTAAGGTTCGTTGTAGAATTGGGATTTAACATCATACACAAAAGGTAAACTTCCATGGAGCTCTTTTTTTAGAATTAAAAAAGCCTATGTTATAGCATGGCTGTGGGCAAAAGATAAAGATATCTTTTGACCATAGCCCTGAATTTCTTGGTTTGTTGCTCTGGGCTTGTGAGCTTGAGTTCATGAATGTGGTCAGTATCCCAGATCCATAAACTACTCTGTCGCTAAGATGCAACTAAACGCTGAAATGTTTTTGTGCGCAAATCATAGCCTCAGAGTAACACATTGTAATTTTAGAAAGCAGAAACATTCATTTTCATTGTACATGTCTTAATGATATGCGTGTACTACAAACTAGACCTGGTGCCACACAGGCGATAAAGTCTTCTCCCCCATTGAAACTTTCTGATATAAAACGAATGTCAGCATAAACATATCTTGATTGTTTTATTAGGCTGTGAGTAGGGAGTTTGCCAGCAAGCAAGAGAGGCAGTCACGCAATGGGGATGTGCCTAAAACAGAAACATGTGTGGGCAAAGAAGTTTGCATTAATAGTAAAGACTTTTTTTCTTCCCCCCACCTCTTTTTCTGGAGTAGCACCACCATCAAAAAGAGACTTTCACTAGAAAGAGCCTGGCAAATGAAGGGAAATGACATCATTAAGGGAGGCCCGTAATTGGTATCTCAGTTTTCTCAGCAGTAGACCTTGGCCACAGACCTATTTTTGTGTGATTCACAGCTGTTCTCCTAAACTAGACTTTGTAATCCAGATCCTGATAATGAAAATTGGGGCGTTTCATATAAATCGCTCCATGTGTTGGCACTGGGCAATTAAATGGGCCCCAGTTATGAAATCTGTTGTGCAGTTGTCAGACGTGCTGTCAATCAGCTATTCTTTGTTTTCCAGTTTTGTTTGTCTTATCTCAATATCTGTCATTCTCATATTTTAATTTAGGTCCTTGCCCATAAGGAATTAAAGTCCTTTTTAGACATGCTAAATGTTTAATAATTGTATAATAAATGTTTATTCATTGGGTTGATCTTGAGGCTGATTCACTCCTCACAGCAATCATGAGATGTGTATCAATTTCAGGCTTGTGAATTATCCTTTTAGCTGAGTAGTTGAGCCAGTTGTTGTGAGTGTTTCACTCACATTTCAGATAAAAATGAAAACGGCAAAAAAACTTGATGACTTCCCGCTGTCTTGTCTGTTATATGTAGTCTGCTTTTCGAGTTAGCAGCTGTAAGTCTTTTGGAGTTAGCCTTAGCCTTAAATGGACATGATCATGATGGACAAATGGACATGGATCAGCTGGTACTGGTAGCATGGATGACTGTGATGTTTTCCCAATTCCAGCAGTGTCTCCATGTCAGAGGCAAGAGTATGTGGAACCCAGGTATGAGACAAGTGACTTAAAGCTTAAGATTCCTTATTCAAATTTCCCTTCACACCTTAAATGGTGCAGCAGTTAAATCTGACATCTTTACATGAGCCAGAATGTTACTGCTGCTTTATTTGCTTTATTCAACTTTGCTGAAATTCAGACATGACTCACCCTTTAGCACTGTTTTTGGGCCTGTAGGCTAGAGTTGGAAATTACTTTTGACAGTGCCTACATAGGGCAACCATCTGCATCAGCCCAATCATCGGGAGATCACAAGTTTGATTCCTGACGCTGGTACAGCCATCTGTGGCCTGTGAGTCCCTGTGAAGGTACTTAGCCTCGCTCTCTCTAGGTCGGTAGGATGGCAGTACCTCTCTCGTCATCGCTCAGCACAGTGCTAACCAGCTCAGGCTTCTGTTAGTTGTTGTAACAGAACTGGCTAGCGTTCTCCTCCAAGCATGATCAGCTTTCAAGTGAGCATAAGCCGAAAGTGTGTGGTGTTTTATTTTGGACAAATCTTGCAGTGGGGGAAGCTGTAATGACTGAAGGAAACGAAGGACCACAAAATACGTGGAATTTGTCATTATTTGTGGGGTCTCATAGGGCTATGAATCATTATCTTGATGAATTATGTCACAGCATAATGCAATATGCTTTTTCTGAACATATTGTCTGTACTTGTAAAATTATTCCTGTTTAATTGGATTTAGTGCCAAATATACCAAATACTGAAGAAAAATCATTGTATTCACAGTTTTAGCATTTTAAAATGTAGCGTGACTTGTTCTTTTTGTCTCTGTTCCAACTGGTCAGACGTCAGAAAAATTAATTGTGACATTAATTGTGAATTGTATATCATAGTTTCTTGAAGTATTACAGTTTTTTTTAATTCATGTTATAATTTGTATTTTCTAGTCTCTCACATTTTCATCATCAGTTAGGATTTTTAAAGTCCCATAATGTCAACCAGGCATTAGTCAAAGCAATTTGGTATATGTACATGCATTACAAAGGGTTATTAGTGTGTTTTCATTGTTTTGGCACAGTGATTATGTGGAAATCACTATGTACTGTATACCATTCTGTATACTGAGTGAGTGTGTGAGGGACATGATTGGATTAGACTCAGATGGACTTTGTGCAGTCTATTTTATCGGGTTATATTATCAGGTCTGGCGATGGACAAGAGTTCAGGGAGGACTAAATTACATTTAGGTCTGCTTGACTGAATCATTTCTGTGGGTTTGGTCACATCTTCAGTCTTCTTGTCGATAGGTTATTGTCAGGTCTTGTCAGGTTGATGACCTGAAGATGACGACCTAAGAATCAGCCAAACATGACCAGAATATTATTTACTCAAAACGCCTCAACTGCGGACTAATTTTCGAAACTTTTCTGTTTAGCAGATGGATCATTTAATGCCTTTGTCAAATGGCAGGAAATGCTGTTTGTCAGAAATCTGCCCATCTTAAAATAGAATCAGACACTAATGGTGCACATCAAGCTCTCCGTTTCTCTCTCTTTGGCATGTTGCTTTTCTCTGGAATACAAATTCATCCTGATCTTCTTTTTCTTGGGTTAGGTACAAGCAAAAACAGACTTTAGTCTGTTAGCAACCATATTAGTTAAACCTCCAAATTTTTTATTACTATTAATGTTAGCAAGTTTATAATAGATAAAAAGCTAAACAGAGGACAGGTCTTGAGGCAGTCGTGGGCTGGAGGTTAGGGAGCCAGCCTTGTGACCAGAAGGTCGCTTTTTCAATCTGCTCAGCTGACAGTATGTGACTGAAATGCTCTTGAGTAAGGCACCTAACCCCTGGGTGCCGTGGATAGACTGCCCACTGCCCCAGGCAAATGTGCTCACTACCCCCTAGTGTGTGTGTGTGTTAACTAGTGTGTATGTGGGTGTTTCACTGTACAGATGGATTAAATGCAGAGCTCTAATTCTTCTGTGTGCAAAACACAGTTGGCTAAAGTTTCCGCATTCTAAATGTTTGTTTTTTCTCATTGTTTTTAAGCTGCCCTATGTAACATATATAAAACACACACACACATATATATATACACACACATATATATAAAATATCTGAGGACAAAGTTACATGCTGACAGTGCTGTGCTATCACTCTGTCCTGGGCTTCTGATATTCATGTGATAGCAGGATGTGTGAGTCTACCTCTTCGGGAGTAGGATCCAAAATGTAATGGCACTGGACCATGACACGGTCATGTTTCTAGAACAGGTGGTGGAGCAAGTCCCTTCCATATGGTTCTCCTGAGTCATGGTATTCCTCTGCTTTCTGTCTGTCACACAGCTCTCTACCTGTCATTGCTCAAGGTCAGCTCTGTTTCATTAAGGCTGAATGTGGCCCTCTCTGAATGAATTATTGAATACCTCTTTGAAGCATGATTCAAAGGCAGTCCATACCTTGTAATGCGTTTATTGTCCATGTTTGCACTAGAAGTGGCCAATATGACAGTGTTCATCATTAAGAACAGTTGTCAAATGATGTCACAGTAAGCTTTTCTGAGCATATAGATTTAGTTAGTACTCAAACAATGACCAACTATATGTTTTATTACACAAAGAGCATAATTAGTCCTGTTTAATTGGATTAAATCATCTATATGTTCACAGTATTAAATGTGGCACATTTGATTCTCTTTTGTCTGTTCTAACCTATCAAATCTCAGAAAAACTGAATATTGTGTGAATTGTGTAGGGCTGTCACAACCATAACATTTTAGCTGATGACTGTCATGTAAATAATTGCGATTAACAACTATACAACTATTAAAATTTGAGCCTTACATGGCCAAATTAACTAATTATTCCGACATTCTGCTGGGTGCAGCGTAATATGACTGAAATCTAATGACTGTGGAAAATGTTTGCACTCTAATATTTGTGATGTAGCAGGTAGGTAATAACTGTGACAGGCCTGGTATTGTGTATCAAGAAAATGTGATGCTATATAAACCCTATGCTGAAGTGTATTTTAGTTTGTTGTAATAAGCAGACATATATATTTCTTACTTTTCGGCGACAGCACTGGTGTTGCACAAGAATATACCATCACACAAAGAATACATTTCAGAAAGTAACTGGTCGCTATTTGTGTTGGATTCTGCCACAAATGAACCAATGAGCTACAACTACAGCTAAAAGGGTGCAACACTGGATGCCCATGCCTGTTGTCCACCTTTAGTGGATGGTGTGTCAACATGGTAATTTGTCAGAGAAATATAACTTTTTTCTTGTCCTCATCTCAGCCTGTTTAGTGATAAAAGTCACAGCAGTGCGTTTTGACAAGTTGCAAATATTAGCAATAAATATTTAATATAAATATTTTTCATAAAGGACATTTTTTTAACCAGAAGAGCCTCTGCTGTAGTTTTTACTGATGATCATATAGAGTTGTAGGGTTGCAGATCATGCTTGCAGGAAAGTACTGACTGTCCATGGACTGGCAGGTGTGCACAACTGGACAGCACAGTGTTGATTCACAGGAGAGAGGAACTGAGCCATTTTTCCCATCCAAACAGCAGGACCAATTTTCCATCCAAAAAGCAGGACCAGTCATTTTCTCCTGCTCCCTCAGCTCTTATTTGTGTCACCTGGTAGACCACAATTTTAATATCTTATGGAAGTAGTTGGTTACGTATTTGTAAGGGTTTTGGAAAACGCAGGCCTGGTTGGTTCACTAAGTATGTTAACAGCTTCACTATTCCCCCATTTCCCATTCTTCATGTGATTGTGTTTTTTGAGCCCTTCCATTCACATTATACAGTATGGAAGACACTGAGCACTCATTTGCCTACTGTATGCCCCCTGGCCTCTCTTCATACTGTTAAAGTAGTTAGTTGTACTATGTTGTAGAGGGAGTTTTCACTAGTGCAGACTAGTGCACTCCAGAGGTAGTTTAAATATTAAAATATTTATATGTAATAAGGACTATGTAACACTACACTACAGTTTAAAGTGTACTTTAGCATTGTTGTGTTTTCTGGTAAATTATTCATATACTTATGAATTTACAGTCAAGTTGTTTTTGTTTTCAAAAGTGAAAAGAATGGCAAACCTCCCGTTTTCATTCAGTACAAAATAGCTCATAAATTATTTGCTGGCAGTGTGTCATGCACAGAAGGAATTTGTGCTTGGAGAGCTGGGCTTTCAAAGTGGCTGTCTCGCTGTCCTTCCTGTGGCCCAGCAAGGGCAAAGGGCAGGCACTAATCAGTGTGCTGTACTGTGTCCTGCTCATTAGTGTGCCCTCAAGCTACTGTCCTGATAAATGGTGTTTGGCTCAGTTAGCTCCACATGGTCGAATTCACCTTTGAGTGAGTAATCGACTGATTAGGGCATTAAGGCTACTTAATGGCCAATCACCCTGTAGAAGAAACATGTAAATCCAGGCTGATGACTGTGGTCAGTAGTAGATACATTTAGTTTAAATCACTATGCTAGGAATAATAGTCTTTCACACTTGTGTTGTTTGAGGTGCATTTGTTTATAAACCAACTGCAAAACAAAAGGGTCATATTAGTGTAAAATATAATCTTTGGTGCTCTGGAAGTACATCAAGGAATATTTCTTAAAGAAATAAATGGCATGTATGATTAAACTGATGTTACACCAAAGTGTCTCCTGAAAATCATAATTTTAAAGTTACTTTAATCAGATTGTACTTTTCCATGAATGATTCTTGTGAATGTGATTTGTTTTAATCTGGAGCCATGCAATGCTGAGTCATAGCTGGTCATAATATCAGCTCTTCTAAGGAAGTCTTCAGAGCTTTGAATGAATACCAAGTCTTCCTGTAGAAGACTTAGAGCCTCATTCATTAACCCTTCCAGAATATGTCAGTACATTTGTACATAAAAACACTACATAGGAAATGCTTTAACTCAGGGGTGCACAACTCCAGTCTGGGAGGGCCAGTGTCCAGCACAGTTTGGAGGTTTCTGTACTCAAACCCATCCACGTAACCTGGCAATTTACAGAAAAGTGTAATCAAGTATGTTGGCACAGGTAAATCACCAATCTATGCAGGACACTGTCCCTCCAGGACCAGAGTTCCTGCTTTAACTGAACTCAACATTTTGTATAGGCTGGGCTCATTTGTATTTGTGTGTTGGCATTCATTTTGATAAATACCAGGCCATGCTAAAATCCACCCCTGTGCATCTGCAACCGGCAAATCCATGTTCAAGAAGGATATATATCTCACCGCTCACTTCAAATCTACATCAAAGTTAGATATTGAAGTGAGCTGTTGTTTTTGCCACATAATCATTGTAAAATCACTGAACTCTGTTATATTGATTTGTACAACCCTTACTGGAAACCGTTTGTACAGGGACTGAATGGCCCGTAACAATGAGCCCCTCAACTATCGTTTGGACTCTCTTCTCCAGTACCCCTGCATAGACCTTACCGGGTAAGCTGAAAAGTGTGATCCCCAATAGTTGGAACACACCCTCCGGTCCCCTTTCTTAAAAAGCGGGACCACCACCCTGGTCTGCCATTCCAGGGGGACCGCCCCAGATGCCCATGCAATGTTGCAGAGGCGTGTCAGCCAAGACAACCCTACAACATCCAGAGCCCTCAGGAACTCATCTCATCCACCCCCGGTGCTCTGCCACCAAGGAGTTTTCCAACCACCTTGGCTACCTCAGCCTGAGTGATGGACAGACCCTCGCTCGAATCTCCAAGCTCTGCCTCCTCTAGGGAAGGATTGTTGATGGGATTGAGAAGATTCTTGAAGTATTCCTTCCACCATCCAATGACTTCCCCAGTCGAAGTCAGCAGCCCCCCTGTATACTGTATACAGTGAGACACCTTACGGTTTGCCAGAACATTCTCAGTGCCTGTTGATAGTCTTTCTCCATGGCCTCATCAATCTCCTCCCACACCTGAATTTTTGCCTCAGCGACCGCAGACGCCGTGACCTGCTTGGCCCTTCAGTACCCATGTTTTGCCTCCAGAGTCCCGCAAGCCAACCAGGCCCAATTGGACTCTTTCTTCTTTTACCCAAGGTGTCCACCAATGGGTTCGGGGATTGCTGCCACGACAGGAACCGCTCCGATCAGCTGCATCCACAATGGAGGCACGGAACAGGGCCCACTTGGACTCGATATCACCGGCCTTCCCCGGTATGCGGTCGAAGCTTTGTTGGATGTGGGAGTTGAAGATCTTTCTGGTAGGTTCCTCAGCCAAACGTTCCCAACAAACCCTCACAACTTGCTTGAGTCTGCCAGGTCTGTCTGGTAATTTCACCCGCCATCTGATCCAACTCACCACTAGGTG
The DNA here is from genome assembly GCF_015220715.1 of Pygocentrus nattereri. Taxonomy (NCBI): domain Eukaryota; kingdom Metazoa; phylum Chordata; class Actinopteri; order Characiformes; family Serrasalmidae; genus Pygocentrus; species Pygocentrus nattereri. The sequence goes on along the minus strand of NC_051217.1, from coordinate 7,909,179 downwards.
GTGATCGGTTGACAGCTCCGCTCCTCTCTTCACCTGGGTGTCCAAAACACATGGTTGCAAATCCGCTGACACAACTGCAAAGTCAATCAACAAACTGTGGCCTAAGGTGTCCTGATGCCATGTGCACTTATGCACACCTTTGAGACCCTCCAGGGTCTCCAAGAAGGCCGGGTACTCTGAACTGCTGTTCGGTGCATAAGCACAGACAACAGTCAGAGCCCGTTCCCTGACCCGAAGGCGCAGGGAAATAACCCTCTTGTCCACTGGAGAAAACCCCAATGTACAGGCGCTGAGCTGGCGAGCTATGAGGAAGCCCACTCCCCGATGCCTCTCACCCTGGACAACTCCAGAATGGAATAAAGTCCAACCCCTCTCGAGAGAGTCTGTTCCAGAGTCACGTTCTATTTTCCAAGAGCCAGTTTCAGTAGCCGAAGATCAGAACGCCAAGGCCCCCGCCTAGGCCACCACCCGATCCACATTGCACCGACCCCCATAAGTGCCTCTCCCACGGGTGGTGGGTCCATAGGAGAGTTTTATTGATTATTGAAGTGAAAAGAAGTTAACACATCCTCTGCAGAGAACACACTTTTGCATATTTTATTTGAAAGTTTCTGGTTAATTTGCTGAATTCTACATTTTGGGGGGGGGGGGGATATAAAACATGGCCTGTGCAAAGCTATGGCATGTGTAATATTTTTTTTTCGCCTCAGCATTGAACTCTATGAACTCATTGTGCACTAAAAGTTCTCTGTAAGGATGTATTAATGTATTTTCACTGAGAAAATCAATAGAACATCTAATTTGACACTTTTCCTTATGAATGTACATGTTTCTGGAGGCATGCTGCTCACAGAAGTGTAATAACTGTGTGCTCACATTTTATATCCACTTTAAAATAGTTCCACACTGCAGACATTTATTAACTTCTAAAAAAATCTCCCTCCTTGCCACAGGTTTAGATAATCTGTTTATGGCAGTTCTTTGGCAGTAGTGTAAATTGAGTGTGTGAAAGAAAGACGGGATCGGGAAAGAAGGGAATAATATAGCAATACCTCAACTATTCAGTTGGGTCCTGATCCTTTGGATGTAATCTGTACATTCCTAGGTTCTTGTGTTAGTGTTGTAACAGAGGAAGACTGATGAGATTAAATTAAGTCTAAATCTTGTGTCACACAAAAACTGTTGTACAAAATACAATGAAAATTATTTTGCTATTACATTGGACACACTGTGGACAGGATACTGTCTACAAAACCTGTCCACATTGCATGAGAACAAGAATTTGTACATGTTAGATATTTCTAGAAACTAGAATCCTAAAGGTAAAATGTGTCTATGCAAATGCATGTTCCACAGCCCCATGACCAAATATTATCTTTAGCTACTCTAAAACAAACCTGTGGTTAAAGAGTTGGTTTGACCAAAATTTACCCAATATACTTTTAACTCTGTATGTTGTCAGTTGGACAACACGTTTTCTTTCCAAAGATGGCTTCTTTCATTTACATTAGATTACATTAATGTATCTAACAGGCAATGAAAACTTCACTTTTATTAGCACAGCCTTGCATTAAACGGTGTCATTTCAAATAACCCACCACAAAACTAAAGAAGCAAATATGATTAACAGTTAGAGCAGTGGTTCTGAATCCCACTTCTGGCAACCCTTTGCTCTGCATATTTGTGTTTTTTTTACTATACACACCTGACCCAGTCCTCCAGGAGGTTGTTAATTAGACAATGAGTTGAATTATTGCTTGCTAAATGAGACAAAGTACAAAAATGTGCTTATGATGAAGCTATCAGGAATTGGACTGGGAACTTCTAGGTTAGGGTTAGGGTAAAATTGTGCAAATTTGGCCAAACCATCTCTATTAACTCTCATAAAGCAGGATTGTTAAGAGGCTTTAATGCAGTACTCTTTAGAAAAATTCTTCAGCGATCTGTCTTGTGTTCTCTGTTTCTCTCTCTCTCTCACTGTCTCTGTGTATATAACGATCATAAGACTCAGTCTTACTCAGCTGCCTGTTTTTCAGGGGCTTCAAACGCTTGGCAGGCTACACTGCATGGCAGTGAGAGTGCAGTTTGACATACCCCACAAGAGAAATGTTTACCCTCCAGAGGCCCAAGCTTGGAACATATTGACCTGATTAAGGTGCCATAGGATTTTGTTTAGTTTGTGTTATAATTCTGTGCATTGCAGGAGGCTTTCTGCTTTCACAAATAAGGAGGAAAGTGAAAAGACTGCAGCTTATTTAGGGGCTGAGTGCCATCTGTATGTTGAGTCTGTCTCTTGGGTAGACATGTGTTTACTTAGTTCTTCTTGCAAGAGAGCCAGTGTTTTATACTGTTGTGCTTGATTTCTTTCTCTCTCTTTTTTTCTTTGGCTGCATGAGTCTAAATATAACTTTGTGAGCTGGAAATATTACTGAATGAAGTCCATGTGTGGGAGGATTGCTTCAGAGGACTGAGGGATGTCAGCCACTGCTGACTCACACATCTGTCTGGCCTCTGCTTTGAATCTGGAGTGATGTTCAGCGATCTCTCTGGCTGAATGCACTTAAGTACTGGTTCAGAATGTCATAGATAGTTACAGTTTGCACTGGGGCAGATGCCTAGTGGTAAAATTGAATCAAGATGTTTTTGTGATTTTTATAAGCTGCATCTCTCTGTCTCATTTTCAACAATTACATATTCGCAATGTTGTTCGGGCCTAGCGTTCCAGATACATGACTCCAGTCCCAGAACCACACTTTTCTGTGAGTGGATCCTAAAAATATGTAAAATGCATTGAAATTTGCAACACCACAGTCTTTCACAGACCCATCCTATTATGTAATGCCAGTTCTGTCTAGGCTGCCAAGCTCTAGGAGCACAGCCACTTGTGCCTGTCTTCATTAAGAAGCACCTCGATTTTCCTCTCTGTCCTCAGAAAGACCCATTTCATTATGGCCCAGCTGCTACAGAATACACTGCCAGCCTTCAAGCCCTGCCTTTGCTCATATCATAAAGCCTGTGCTAATGGAAGATTTATACCATGTTTTGGATTATAAATCAAGCCAGCCAATACTGCTCCTAGGGGTCCTCTTTGAAAGCTCTACTCTTAATTGTTGAAATGAAGGTTCATGGTGTGTGTACCTTCCAGGTAACTTTCATATGTGAGAGATTGTGACTTGTGTCATCATCACAGTTACCATTAAATCATGCCTGATACAGAACGTTATATAAGACCAGATGAAAGAGAAAGGCCCTAGTATGTTGGTCCTTAATGGCAGTGCTGCATAATGAAAGCATTCTGTGCTGAATCTCTGAAGAACACATTAGGTGAAGTTGTTGTTCTGTACACTCAAAAGAGTCAGATCAACTAGATCTTGTTTCCAGCTACATTTAAACTTTTTTTAAATGAATGAAGCGTATATTTAATTAAGTGCAGTATTAAAGGCTGATTTATACATCTGTGAAGGTGGACAAGAATGTATGTATCAAGACATAGAGAATAGGTTCATGGGTGGACATCACAAAGGCCATGACACACCTTCAAAAGTCTAGTAGCCTTGAAGGCAGTACAAGAGTGTAGCAATACTCTGCAGAAACGTTTGCAACACTGTAAACAATTATATGCTTTGTCTTTGTTTTCTGTTCATTCTGTTTTTTCTCTGCCATCTACTGCGCACATTCATGTTACGTGCAAGTGTGTTGGAAGTATAATTCGACCTGAAGTTTTTTTCTGTGCTTTCTACACTGTGTTGCAGTCAAGTAGATTAATTTGGTACAAGAGTATAGAAAAATCTTAGACTGGCCCATAATGCAAAATGCAGTGCTCTTAGCTATAAAGTAATTTTGGTTTTATTTTATTTTTTATTTTTGTGAAACTTCTAATTAGGCTTTTAATGTAACATAAGGTTAAAATGACCTCTTTCTCTCTTACTCTTAATGATGTCTTTATAAGAAGCACCTACCTTGTAGGTCCACTTAGCTGGTCTACAGTTTGCAATGCATAATTTGTGTTAGCCCTTTATCAGTGGTCAGTTTCTAACAACAGAACCACTCTTGGCTGGATAGTTTTTGGTGGCAGACCGCTGTTAACCTGGTGATGACATGGATGTGTATGAAAACCCCAGAGACAAGTTTTACTTGATAAACTGGCACCATATTAGTGCTGTGTTTAAAATGATCAACCACTCACTTAACATCTCGACAACCTGTGCTCACTTCTCTGTGATATTTTTGCATATATGTATAGTTGATCATGTTTAGCTGATATTGTGAAAGAAGCACTGTTATATATTAAAGGATATCATGTACTGCATGACCTGTAGACCCCTATATTTTTATGTTGGTGTTGGAGAATAATTTTCTTTTCGAAGCAGAAATTTGAATTTTCTGTTTGTCTTTTTGTCTTTCTCAGATTGGCCTTTGGTGGCTACCAACATGCCAAAGCAGTCTCTGGAGAAAGTGCCACATTACACAGCTTCACCTTCCGCCTTACCATCCTCTTCTTTCAAAGCCTCAGGACAGTCAAGCGATGTCCACAAAACATCTCTCCCTTTGCCTGACACTGAATCACTCAAAGCCTCAGAGATTTACTATAGTGATGCAGTCGACGCTATGTTTGGCTCAACAGTCATGCCACCTCAGAGCTACCTTTCCAGCCCTGAGCATCTATCTGCCTCAGCAGGTTCCTCAGACTCAAGTGAGGGAGACAGAACTAGTTCTAGAGTTTCTTCAAGATTGTCACGGGAAGTGAAGCCTCCTGTTCCTCAAAATGTGAACCCTTCTCCGGAAACTTTTGAACAAACTTCATCTAGCTCATACACACCGGCTTTAAACATCTCTTCTTCTCACTTGCTTTCAACTGAATTGGATTCTCCTGAAGAACCACCTTTTCCTGCTCCCGACTTACAAACTGAAGCTGTTATCAATAGTATATCTGCCCCTGTACAAGTAGAACCCTCTAACAGAATCAGAGACTTTGATAATTTACATTTTAGTCATGACCTAAATATCCAAAATGATGCTAATGCAGGTGGTGACCTGTTAAATCCAAGTCACGCCCTTTTTGGGAACCAGCATGTAACATCATCTTCTGCAGAGCCGACTATGGGCCCACCAGAAGAATTTTTCCCAACCAACACTATGGATATGGACTATGGTTCTGGGGATTACTTAGAAACTATGTCCTTCATGGGTTCTGAGGGAGATGGCTACTCTTTGGTCACCAATTCTCCTTCTGACATGTATGACTTTGAAGATCCAAACTCTGAGTCCTATGACACATCTTTTCCCACAAGAATAGTGATACCTTTGACCACCAGGCACATATCTCCCATTCCAACTAGTGTTGTTTCCAGTATACATGTTACTGCTTTTCACAATCTGACATCCAGTATTACGTACAATTCAACTAGTACCCCAAATGTAACTGATACCATTCTTAACAGGGAAGCAACTGCTTCTGTAAATGTACCGAGTCCTAGCTCCACTAATTTAACCAGTATTCCCAACATTTTGACCCATATACCCAGTTACACCACCATCTACCCAGGCATCCCAACCATCCAACCAACAGCAGTCCATTCCTTGACTGCGCACTCCACTGTTTCTGCCTCCTTAAATCAAAGTGGCTTAGTCAAAGAGAGTTCAGAGTCAGATACTGGTTGGCCTGACAGCATTACAGTTGAACCCACCGATGTTCTTCTGCCTGATATGAATAGTCTTGAGTACTACACCATTCAGCTCTCTAAGGGCAATGAAAGCTTGCCAGAGCAACGGGGCAACCAGACTACTTCCAAGCATTTCTCTCTTGTTCCAGTAAGTACTACTCACATAATGGCCACTAGCACATATACAATGATGTATGGAGAAGAGCTACAACCTGTGGACAACAACTCCTGGCCTGAAGATTCTTCTACAGATATCTCAGGATTTGATCCATTCAACACGACCACTCTGGATCTATCCGAAGTGAGACCCAGTCTAACAAATACTACAGTGCCATTCCTGGATTCATCAGTGACATTAACTCCATCCTTGGACTTTTCAACTTCACTGTGGAATCTGACTTTAACTCCTGAGTGGATTAGCACTGAATTAGTGCCATCTGCTATAGCCACTAGCACCTTCTCGGTATTGTTTGAGTCACCTACAGTGTCAGAAGAACCAGATGTCACGGAATCAAATGCCACAGACATCCACTGGTTTGTCAGTTCCACTTTGCCAGAGTCTCTTCAGCCTACCCCTACACTTATCAGTGATGTATTAACCCACACTCTAAATGTGACTACTTTGCCCACTGGATCAGTCTTCAATAGCACCTCCAACCTTCCTGTGACAGAGATGGCTGACCAAGGTATCACAGGACTGCCATCAGAAAGCCCTTTTACTGAGGTTGTTGATGATGAAATGACAACATTTACCAACACCGAAACCCTGTCCACTTCAGTATCTGACAATGACATAACTGTGACAAACCCATCAACAATCATGACCTTTACAAGCCCCGTGGATGAGGCATCTAACACTACAACCTTGCCCATGACAGCTAAAGAACCTTCAGTGACGACCCTAAAGGCCACTCCTCAGACCACTACTGTCCGGGAGTACCTCTGTAACATCACCAAGCCTGACACCTACTTAGTTCGAGTTGGTAAGAAATGTTTTTTTTGTTTTTGTTTTCTTCACAGCTGCTTTCTTGAAAGCAGGCTTAATTTGTAAATGATGAGGTCTGGGAACACTGAGTAGTGCTGCATCCAGCAGGTTAACGGGCCAAGTGCAACAAAATTTGGGGCATCAATACATGCAGCTCAGTGTGAGGTTTCCCCATAATTTTGGATCTAACGATTAACGGCTGTGTTAATGATGTTTATAAGCCTCAAATGTTCTTCCATACATGGGTATCCCAAAACTAAACAAACAGTTTCTAGTGCACCAGTGGTTAATAAATTGATGTCACAAGCCAGTGGTTTCACCACTAAGCTGAACAAAGAGATGAATAATCACAGCAGTGGGTGCATTTGTGGGTGATAAACACCACCAGTGTTGTTTACATAACGATTTCTGTCACCATGTGCGCCCAAACATGAGTTGAGAATGAAAGTGACTGCATGCCATGGCACAAGGTGACTCAGTGTGCTACTTTTTAGTAGGGCTAAAGGATTTAGGGGGAAAGCTCTAGTTGTGATTTTTCTAACCAATACTGTGACGATGACTTAAATTGCAATTATTTTCTATAAACTTCACATTTTTTTATGTACGTAAAAGTATGTTCAAAATAGAATAGTACAAATATATTTGATATATGTGTGTTTTTATTTTAACGTTCACTTTGTTTGTTTGTTTATCCAGGTTTTTGTAAGCAAGAAATCTGATGTAACTTGACCTTCACATTCTGTGTATAACATATAAACTCTGTGTTCTTTAACATTTACGGCATTTGGCAGGTGCTCTTATCCAGAGCAACTTACAATTTGATCATTTTACACAGGTGGTGTTAGGAATCTTACCCAAGGACTCTTATTGGTTTAGTGTAGGGTGCTTACCCAGGCAGGGGATTGAACCCCAGTCTACAGTGCAGAAGGCAGAGGTGTTACCCACCACTCTTAAAAAAACTTTCAAAGGGAACACTGCCTGCCAAGATTTGTATGCCTTAAGATAGTGTGCATAATCAGTACTATTAAAATATGATGCATAAACCAAACTGAAATCTTTTGTGTAATATAAAAAACATGACAAATAGCCAAAATCCCTTATGTGATGCCATTTGGTTGCACTGGTGCCACAGAAAATAAAACAGTAAAAAATGTCATTTTCTTGGGTGATGTTCCCTTCTAGCTTAAGTTGGAAAAACTGAATTATTTAGTTAAGCTAAATGAGATGGTATGTCCTCTGTTCCGCACTTGTGGACAAATATCTTGCTTGGTTTATACAGCATACTTTAAAAGCATTGGACAAGGGTTTACATGCCTTAACAGCCAGAGTTCCCTTTAAATTTGTTCATTTAAAACGTATAACAAACGTTAATTCAGGCTATATAATTTTGTGACCTGAAAATGATTTCAAATAAAAAAATAAGAGATAAAAGAAGATAACAGTTAATCATTCTCACGCTCTACTTTTTTGTTTACTTTTTCGCATTTAATGTTATGTATATCAAACAGGTTGCAGAAAATATGTTGTTTTCCTAAAGCTCACTGTTGACTATGAATTCCTAAGCAAATGACACTTTCTGCTCTTTTTGGAGTGAATGCAGTGCGTATATTGAGCAACCACTCCCATCTCTGTCAAGTGTACTGAGATTTCTTTTCCTGTGTGAGTTGGTTGTAAACATTAAAGACGTCCTGCAGTAAACTGACATGACCTCAGTATTCATGGAAAACAAATCCCATCCAAAGAGTACTTAAAATTTACCTTTTAGGAAACAAGATATTGTTCAAGAATCAAGAAGAGAGAGAGCTCAGAGTGATGTCTTTCCCAACTCCCCACAGGTTTTCCACCTGGCTCCACAGCTGGCTATGCGAAAGCCAAAGTAAGAGAGATCCTCAAAGCTGAATTCAATCGATCAGTTGAACTGCAGGTATGTCACAGATTTCTGGATAAATGACTGTTCTTCTTAAAAATGTGTTGTGAGTGGTCTTTGATCAAAATCTGTATATTTATCTTTATAGGCCTAGTTAGGTACTTAGGTTTGTTTAGGTTAAGTGAAAATGTATTTTTATACATCATGATTGCATGATCTTTGTAAACTTTCATGACAGAAGCTGTTGAACTGTTGCATAATGGCTGTGCTCCAGCTTCATGTCATGTTTCAGAAGTGAGTCCGGAAAAACACAGCTCTTCCTGTCTCACTTTATCTGTTGATTTCATATAAGCAAACAGCAGAGATGGGCTTTCGTGGCTAGCTTGAAGGGACTGAATTCTTTCCTGTATTATAAACACATAGATTAGAGAGCTTCAGATACTCATTTTGTCGCAACCAATTTGAAAGCAGTTCTCTCCCAGAACTATCTTAGATGCTTTTTGCCTCCACCCATCTCAGCAAGCTCTCAAGGTGAAATCATTGGTTGAAATATTGCTGTATGTTCAATAATGTGCAAAAGCCAGAGAACACCCTTCATTTCTTTAGTTTCCTGCCAAAAACAGCCAATAGGGTCTTCATTTTCATAAGGTATTTTTCCAAGGAGAGTAGAAAATATACTTGCGTGAGGAATAGAGATGTCAAGGGAAAATAAATGAAAAAACAGATGTCTTCAAAACTGGAAATTAAAACATTATTAAATGTTTTAAATTATTAAATTATTAAACAAAATTAAAACATTATTAAAAGGCCTCTTAACCTTTTAATAACCGTGTGAGGCATGATAGCTCATTAAAACTTAGATGTACAAAAGAAAATCAAGCTCCACTTTTTCATCACGTGAAAAAATCCACTTTTTTGTCCATCCTTCCACTTTGAAAAGACAACTCAGCACTCAAGAAATCTAAAAAATAAAGATACTGGTGTTCTCAGAACCGTGGGCTGACCACCCCAGAGTCCAGACCTGATCCAGAACTGATAGTGTTTGCATTATTTCAATAATGAGAAGCAGAAAATTCAACCAACTTCTGAGACTAAACTGCAGATTTCTTTGAAAACATGAAAGCAGATCTACCAAAAAGACTGGACGCTATAATAAAAAACGAATTGTGGACCCACTAAATACCAAAACATTTGATATTATATATAGTCATCAGGGTTTCTGTGTATTTTTCTGCCTGTCCTGATGCATGAAGGGTTGTCTCTGACTTTTGCTCTGAACTGTGTATTAATGTATGTATCATGAATGATTTTGTAGCAACTATACTTGCCTTGACTTTTAATCTTCTTTGCTTTGCTGTATGTGTGTGTGTGTGTGTGTGTGTGTGTGTGTGTGTGTGTGTGTGTGTGTGTGTGTGTGTGTTCATGTAGGTAGTGAAAGCCCCTCCAGACTTTGTGTTTCGGGCTGTGTCTGGTCCTGTTGTCTACACAGCTATATCAGTCATGAATGCTCTGAGACAGTCCACACGTACGTCTCGCTCCATCCTCAGTGTGTCCCCCATCAGTCCTGTGCCAGGCCTACAGTACCACGTCCACTCTGGTAGAGCCACTCATATCACTCACACAACAATCTCGTCACTGTATATCAGTGCAAGAGTCTGATTACTGAAATGCTGTTAATAACTACTGTAGCTATATATCATGATGTAATGAGTATTGTGCTAATGTTCTGTCTGTCTCTGCAGTGCTCCAGTTTGTCCCCAGTCACATAGATGTGAATGTGTGTACGTTCAGTGAGCACATAGAGAGAGGCCTGACTTTGGCCTTTGCTGAAGTGCGCCGGCGCTCAAAGGAGTCCACTAATTTCACTGTACATGTAAGAACCTCTCTTCATAATCACAATGTGGTGGTCAAAAATGTTATACACACAGTTTTTCTCTTACCCCAAATGTTGTAGATCAGCCAGGACACATTTGAGGTATCAGGTTAAAGGCGATTTCCCTACTTTTTTCATACATTTTCTCGTCATTCAGTCATTGAGAGGCAAACAAAGTCATTCAGAGTGGTTTGATGTGAGAGAGTTAATTGTACAGAAACTGGAGGCACTAAGAAACTGTCATCATTGCCTCAAAAGCTTTTTTAATAAATGCCACAAAAAGAAATAAATATTTATATATTTTGTCATATTTTATATAGGCATGCAAGAATAAATTTTTTTTGTTTGTTTGTTTAGTTATTAAATATGTTTATTGAGACAACAGCATTATTGCCTCACACACTTAAAACACTACTGGGTCTGTTCTGTCACCACATCTCCTAACTATGTGTTTATTGTGCAAACTTATATTGCAATAACGATAAAATGTCATTTCTTGTGCAGCCCTAAAACAGTGAAACATCGTCTCTAGCATCAGCTACCATATTTGCAAAAGCTTTGTGTAATACCTTTATGTATGGTATCAATAATTGCTTCCAATGTCACATCACTGTGACCAATTCTAACTTGAAAAGTTTCTCTAGCGCAGCATTTCACATCAAACCACTCTGAATGACTTTCATTACATTTTAACCACTTATTTATGCAGAAATTCAGAAAAAAACTAGTGGAATTTCTTGTTAAGCTTCTTTAGTTGTGCATTTGAGCTATGAGGCTGTTGTAGCTAATGTGTAATGGAATCTTATGGCTAAAAGGCAAACTGCTTGCCTAAACTGCTTGTATATTTGTGCATATTCTAGAACCATTTTCTGTACATAAAGTAAAATTTCTTGCAATATATGTTGAGAGACTCAATGTCAACGTCAATGTGATGCTTGTAGGATTACATATTTAATCTAAGAACTTTGTTGTATCTGTTTTAACCAAGCCAGAATGTTTGCAAGAGCTGTGTTCACATGCTGGTCAGAATCACAGCCTGCAGTGCAAGCAGCTCAGAGTGTTCACACAAGCTGTTCAGTGAGACCAGTGACTTGGCTCTGATCTCCTCCAATCCTCTTAATTGCTTCCTATTTCTGTCAGATTTGCTCAACATGCTCTTTTAAGATCACCAAACAAAAATACCTGAAGGGGTAGCAGTTTCAGTTCAGGTGCATGATGCATTAAATTCCACGAATAATCTTTTCTTTTGTCCAATGGCCGGTTTGACTCGGATGTGGGCCAGAGCTGCTGCTTTTAGTGTTGCGTGCCTGCTGATCAGAGTACTAAGCTGTATCTGTAGATTGCTTCCCATATACAGAAATGACATCACCCACAGCCGTTTGTGTTGAATGGATTTAGAGAAATGAACATGCGCTGTTCAACCCAACAGTTGTCAAGGCAACAAAACTAATGAGTGAAATTCACTGCCTGAGGTTGAATGTGTTACACAGCCCTCAGTTTTAACACATGTTAAAGCAATTGAGCTACAGCTGACTTTAAACCCCACGCACCTCAGCCTCATTTGGTGTGACTGTCATTTTCAGAGAAAACTATTTCAGAGATAACTATATAACTAGATGATTATTAAAAAAATATGTATGGCAAAATATGTTAAAGAAACCCTCTGTTGCATTGAATGCATTCAGTTCATTTTACACATGATTATAATGTAATTGAAATTTAATTAATTAAATGTTTTCCAGGTAATTCATAATTTATTTAATTTCCAGTCAATACAGCCATTAAATACAAGTTATTCATTTTTCAACATCAGAAAAAAGCACATATTTTTAAGAAAAAAAATCACACAGCAACCACAACTAAATATGATTTTTTAGTTTTTCTAGCAGTTAGTTGAGTGACATCCCATTCTTAATCCATAGGGTTTAATGATGTCAGCCCACCCTTTGCAGCTGTAACAGCTTCAGCTCTTCTGATAAGGCTTTCCGCAAGATTTGGGAGTGTGTTTATGGGAATTTTCATTCATTATTCCAGAAGCATATTTGTGAGGTCAGACACTGATGTTGGACAAGAAGGCCTGGCTCGCAGTCTCCACTCTAATTCATCCCAAAGGTGTTCTCTCCAGGTTGAAGTCAGGACTTGGTGCAGGCCAGGTTCTTCCACACCAAACTCGCACAGTCATGTTGGAACAGGAAGGGGCCATCCCCAAACTGTTCCCACAAAGTTGGGAGCATGAAATTGTCCAAAATCTCTTGGTCTGCTGAAGCATTAAGAGTTCCTTTCACTGGACGTAAGTGACTAAGCCCAACTCCTGAAAAACAACCCCACACCATAATTTTTACACTTGGTGCAGTACAGTCAGACAAGTACCATTCTCCTGGCAACCTCCAAACACAGAGTCATCCTTCGGATTGCCAGATGGAGAAGCATGATTCGTCACTCCAGAGAACACGTCTCCGCTGCTCTAGAGTCCAGTGGCAGTGCTTTACACCACAGCGTTCAACGCTTTTGCATTGCACTGGTGATGTAAGGCTTGGATGCAGCTGCTCAGCCATAGAAATCCATTCCATGAAGCTCTCTACGCTTGAGCTAATCTGAAGGCCACGTGAAGTTTGGAGGTCTGTAGCGATTAACTCTGCAGAAAGTTGGCGACCTCTATGCACTATGCACCTCAGCATCCGCTGACCCCACTCTGTCATCTTCATGGCTGAGTTGCTGTCGTTTCCAATCGCTTCCACTTTGTTATAATACCACTGACAGTTGACTGTGGAATATTTATTAGTGAGGAAATTTCACGACTGGACTTGTTGCACAGGTGGAGTCCTTTCACGGTACCACGCTGGAATTCACTGAGCTCCTGAGAGCGACTCATTCTTTCACAAATGTTTGTAGAAGCAGTCTGCAGGCCTAGGTGCTTGTTTTTATACACCTGTGGTCATGGAAGTGTTTTGAACACCTGAATTCAATTATTTGGATTGGTGAGGGAATACTTTTGGCAATATAGTGTAAATAAAGGACAGTCTCTGAATTCCATACAGTAATGTAGTCTTGATTGATGAAGTGAGAACAGAAAAAAAAATGTCATTTTGTGCAGTTCTGAATACAGTGATTGTTTTAATGGTATGATCTAAATAAATGCTTTGCAGATCTTGAACATCACTATGAGCCCTGTAACTAAGAACCAAAGACAGCCGAGTGGGCCGGTGGATATCACCTTTGTGGTGCGTGATGCTCGGGGATACATACTGGGGTCGGAGGTCAGCAGCCTCTTGAGACAGCTGAATGTGGTGGAGTTCAGCTACTACCTGGGCTACCCTGTTCAGCAGATAGCAGAGCGTAAGTGTTCGCTGACATGCACGTGCACCATCCTACTACAGTCAGTCCAGTTGAGTGGATAAATGCAGTGGAAGGATCCTTTTGACCTTGAGGATGATGGTGTATTTCTGTCATTAACAGCTTTCCACTATCCTGAGCTGAACACAACGCAGTTGCTGCGCTCCTCATGGGTGAGAACAGGTATGGATAGGTTTCTTTATTTTACTCAACTCACATTTCTCCAGTAATGGTGTTAAGAGGTAATAAAAATTGATGCTTCTTTTAATGTTTTGTCTGAAGTGCACACATTTGTTAGAATTGTGTTACAACACTGTATTCATTTAGCCTTGGAAGAGCGAGCTTCGGATGAAAAACTAAATTAATAAAGTTATTGTCTTTGCTGTCTGTTACCATATAAATAAATAAACTAAGTAAGTGAGTCCCAACAAATTACCCATTGGCCATTTAGGCTGGAAAGAAGTCAGAATTGGCCATAAAAATTTAGAATTGGTACACCACTTAGTGTTGTTTTGTTTCCTTGAGGAGTGTCGTAAAGAATAAAAGTGTTTTGTTTTGTTTGTTTGTGTGTAGTGTTACTGGGGGTGATGGAGCAGCGTGTGAGTGATAGGATTTTCCAGGCAAAGATGGAGAGGAGACTGGCTCTGCTGTTGGGGGAGGGACTAGGCACGGGACGCCGTTTTAAAAGAGCCACCAGCATAGGCAACAATAGTGTACAGGTAACAGGTTTTTGACCATATTGAAAACGATAACTTCACATTATGGGAACATTTCATGAAGAATGGACTAATAGAAATCATTGGTGTGAATAAAAACCTGTTATAAAAAACTTCAGAAGGTTTTTTCCCTTCTGTTTTAATTTTTTGCCATTTCTGAGATTTTTCTTTTTCTTACAACAATGATGATATGCATGTGGGTCATTTGCCATATTCCCCTGCACTCCCTCTCTTGTGTGCGAGTAATAATGGAGACCCTCATTATGGAACTCTTCCTGCATGGACGTCCCCAGCCTCTCTGGCTTCTTAATGACTCTCTCTTTGTGGTCCCCTCTCAGCACCTGCTCTGCTCAGCGCATCCCCATTCCAGCCCAATAGTATCCATGGCAACACCTCCTATTCAGCCCTGGGCTGAGGAGCCACTGCCTGACTCCTGTTTTCCCCCACAAGCTGGCTAGCTGATACCAGATCAATTATTGAACACTCCTCACAGACAGCTAGAGTCATCCTCCAACCCAGTCTGTGCTGAAAGAGATTTTCCCTGTTCCGTGGGGGGCCTGGAGAGTGGGACAGTCCGCATGCACAGCAAGGAGCTGTCAATATGATTAAAGATCTGCCTAGTTTTACAGCAACCCCCCTCTGGCCTGCACACACTGACCTTTTGGCTCGCTCCAAACCTCTGCTGCTGTTGATACTGATGATGCATGTCCCAGTGCTGTTCACTCTCTGTTAACGACCTAATTAATGGAGTGCGAATACGCCGTAGAGTGATGGATAATACATGTCTAAATTTAGGGTACCTTAAAGGACAGCACAATAGGTGGAATTATAAATATGAAAGATTGCAGAATAATTTAATTGGAAAATAGTTCATAGATTTTGTCTCATTTAGACATGATATGATTTTACACATCACATATGGCTGCGTATATAAAATAATATCTGGTTAAAAACCTTTGCACAATGTGTGGAATAATCTTTGACTGATTGTCATAGGTTACTGTAATTCAGTGGCAGAACTGACCACTTGCAAAATTGTCTGTCTCCTGCCTCCTTTATTGTACCTGCCTGTCAAACGTTCAGCTCAGACCACCTGGTAGCATCCATATCTAAATAGTTTAGGATCTTCAATCAGATTCGATGCAGGCAAACATGCTTGAGAACTGAAAAAATAGGAATGTAGGCCAATCATAACTGTATAATAAAATCATATTTCCATTAATTAAACCAGGGAAGTACCGTAACCCCTGTTAAAGTGCTAGGTTTTCATGTTTCAGCTAAGTTCAGCCACATCACCCCACTGCTGTGCTCCCTTCACTGTAGCTGCATGCATCAGATTTAAAACCCTAATGCTTGCCTACAAAGCCAAAAATGGACCAGCCCCTACCAACTTGATGGCAATGGTGAAATCTCGCACTGTACCACGAGCCCTTCGAGCTTCCAATACAGCTCGGCTTGACCCACCGTTCTTCAAGGCACGTGGAAGACAAGCGTTGAGACTGTTCTCCATACTGGCACCCAGGTGGTGGAATGAACTCCCACTGGCTGTCCGTACAGCAGAGTCTCTTGCTGTCTTCAAACGCAGACTGAAGACTCATCTCTTCACACAGCACTTAAATGAGCATCGAATTAATTATTGATTGCAATATATCATGCTGCACTTATATATTGTATTTTATTGTATTGCACTGTGTATATAAGTCTGTTGTATTGTAGTGTATTGTATTGTATCATATTGTATTTTGACTCTGCTGCATGTTTTGCCCAACTACATGCTTCAAGCATGGCATAATCATGACTTATTGTTTTATTTAACCTCTTAGAGGTATCAGTTTTATGTATTTGCTGGGTAATCTAAATAGCAGGCAGACTACCGAATTGCCTAGTAACACAGGCCTGTCTGAGTGTCTCAGTTAGCTAACACTTTAGGACAAGCTGGAAAGAGGCTGGCTAGTCACAGCCCAGCAGTAAAAGTGCGTTATGTAGGTCGAGTTCAGGTGAGCCCGAGTGCTGTCATCCTTTTCCACCCCAATAACCCTAGAGACTGCCTGAGTGTTAAACCCAGACAAGACGGCCCAGGTTCTACTTTCCAGCACTCACTGACCTAACGCATTCCCATTCTGTCTTTATACACTTTATTTTATGTTTTGATTATTGCAGACATATGTTTGTTTTCACCTGCAGATAAATATATAAAATTGTTCTAAAGTGCAAATCCTATATAACTTTTCTCCAATAATGCCTTTAAATGAAGAATAAAACCTTGGAACCTGAAAAAATTTAATGAATAGGGTGGTGATGTGTCCAGAATGATGACTGAAGCTGTAAATAGTTCTGAAATAACATAGACAGCTGTAAGCCATCAATAATGAAGTTAATTGATATTAAATTAGTTTGTCTAGTTTGCATCAAATCTCAAGTAAGAAACCTATCAATTTTATTTTAGAAAGTAGATCATTGCAGTGCGTTGTTTACCATTTAATAACTTCTTATTGTTCAGAAATACTTGAAATGTTAAATAAAGCATCTGCATATTTAAAGTCGGTGTGAATCAGAAATCATAACTCATGATTTATTATATTTACGAGTGAAGCATGTTATCAGGGAGAGTCTATGAGCATTTTGTTTGATGGTTGGTGGGATGGTTGGGAGAGGAGGTGAAACATGATTTTATTTGTTAATATTACGTTCTTCTTCCGCTGATACGGATGAAAGTCATTACGTTTTTATCAAAGATAGCAGAAGAATAAGAATTTTGTCTCTTTTACGTGATATGATCTAGGATGACCAAGGTCATTAAATAACCAGGGGTAGAAAGGTCCGTTTTGATTTCAGGTTGATTTTAAGTATTCATTGTAGAGGCTATTGTATATAAAACAAGTTATTAATAAGTGATCCCTAATTTCAGTGATGAGTAATTCCAGCCTTTCAAACAGTGTTATATAAATTGTTAAATTATGTGTTTGATCTCACCACAGATTGTGCAGACCACACGGATAGCAGGGCCAGATAACCCTCTGGACATGATCTACTTTGTGGAAGGAGCTAAGGGTGAGAGGCTACCTGCTGTCACCACGGCTAACCTGCTGAACAGACTGGATGTCCAGCGTGCTGCTATAGTGCTTGGATACCGTATCCAGGGCATCCTGGCCCAGCGTGAGTCTTCACCCAAAAACACACTACTCTCACTTCGTGGAGGGAACTGGGAATAGAAGAGACTGAAAAATGAGTTTCCTGCATGAACCCTTTTGTGGAACCCTTCTCAGTTGTTTTTTATCAAATGATCGTTACTAGTCCTCTGACTGCAGTGTGAGCTGGCAGTGGTATTTGAAAAGTGAATGCTTGAGTTCTTCTCACTGTAAACATCAAAGACAAGGGTTTAATGAGCGTGTCCTCCAGAGAGCTCGGCTGCTTTATCTGACACTGTTTTTGCTGCCAGACTTTTAGCTGCTTCACCTACCGCAAAAAAAATCTACGTTCATTAGACTTAATGAAGCTATTTCCTATTGTATAACAGCAAAGTATCCAGAGGCCTGAGGCACTTCTTTGTCTCTGAGTATTGTTTTCCTCACTGTGCTACTAAAGGACCAGTTCACAAACTTAAATAATTCACTTGGCTTCACAGTCAGTACTGCTTAAGGTTCTGGCGTTGTACTGCCCAGTTCTTTCTTCTTCTTTAACGTAGGTGATTAACAATGTGAAATCTTCTCATTGAATGTATTATTAAGGAAATTTTAGCCACTTAAAAATTAAAAGGCCAAAATTGATCATTAAAATGTTAGAATACCCAAAATTGTGACCAGAAAATGATGATGTCTGGGTTTTTTTTTTTTCGGGTTAAAGGTGAATTGATTTTCTTGAGAAAACTTACCAAGTCAAAATAGTTCACAGCAGTGGTAATAGGAACCAGAGGTCTGAAGAATTTAATGCCTCTAAAAGTTACCTCACAGCAAACTACTACATGAAATCGTTGTGAATATGCTCCCTAATGCCTGAGACACTGTTTTGAATTTTATTTTTTAATCTATTGATGGTGGAGAGATATGTCCACAGTGTTGTAAGGCAAAATAGTACCAAAAAATGTCTTCCCAGATTTACCACTATTTTACCATCATCAAACCTTACATATAAATAAACAAATAAAATGGTAATAAAATAGTAAATTAATAGCCTGTGTTGCATTGTAGATATTGCAGCCCCTAGTTCTTATTACCACCATTGTAAAGGAATCTGACTCTGCAAGTTTCTCTACGACAAACCATTTCATATCAAGCCACCCTAAATGGCTTTGTTTACACCTTAAACATTCAATTTTGCAAAATTAGAAAGAGAAGTGGAATTTACCTTTAATTAGCCCTACAACAAACTGTCAAAATAATAATGCTCTGCAAATCACTTTGCTGAGAGGGCTTTTAACTATGGTTTCTAGTGTGAATAGGACTGACTGTTTTTAACAGGTAAACTTTTTAACAGGTAAACTTTTTTTATTCACTTCTTCCCATGTCATTCAGTAGCATAAATGGGAGGTTTCAAATTTGCTTTCAGTCAAGAAGTTTTATTTTGGTGCATAACTGTAAGTAGTTATTATGTACAAACATTATGTAATCATGTTTCTGCTTTCTTTTACTATCTTGCTCTGCATGTGCAGCTGTGGAGAAGCAGGCGTCGTCGCCCTCTGAGACGGAGAACGCCAACACATGGATTATAGTAGGAGTGGTGGTGCCCGTGGTGGTGGTGGTGATTATTATAACCATATTGTACTGGAAATTGTGCCGCACAGACAAACTGGAGTTTCAGCCAGACACCATGAGCACCATCCAGCAGAGGCAGAAGGTATGAGGTTGGAGAGGTTGGAGATTACCTTCTTTAAACCCCTTAAACTATTGGCTTATTATTCATGTATTAATATTCAGTAACTGCTATGAAAGATATACAAAGGTTATGTGTACAGTTCTGTCCTTTTAGGTTTTTTTTATAATACAAGCTCAGAGGAGTGTGACAAAAGCAAAAGCATTTGTTGCAGCGTCTGCATTGTTGTTCGGCTTGTCTGCTGGATTGTGTTAATGAGGGACAGATAGAGCTAATCAGTACATGGGCTCCTGTGTGTCTGCTCTGTCTGACTACTGCTTATCTCATCTCGGTGCGACTGATTTGGGCTACTCAGTGCCATTCCAGCCTCTGAGTTATTTTTGTATCTTTGGAATCAGACCAGAATTATTCTCTTGTTGGGTGAGGTCACATCTTAGTTAAAGTACTTTGTTTGAACGGATTCTCTGGTGTTGCAGCTGAATGTTAGTAACACATATGCACGCATACACTGCTCATCAGAAGTCTAGGGACACATAGATTTGTAATGTGTTTTGTCTGATTGGACAAGGAAATACACAAGGTTAAAGTAATTAGAATAAATTAAAGAACTGTAATTTCAGTATAAATGTGTAGATTTCCCAGCAGGCTAGCTGATTCACTTGCGAAAATTATGGCTGTAGAAAATGGATTTAGCTGTCCATGACAAGTCCTTGGAAAGGTTTAATGTCAAGCAAGGCACAGTGTGTATTTTTGGCCCTTGTTGTGATGTCTCATTCACACAACTTTAGGTCAACAGTGTTTTTAGTGTGCCTTTAACGATAGTTTGGAAAAGAAAACTGTCATAAATCTGCATAGTTTAGCAAATGGCTATAGATAAATAGCTTTAGCTTAGCAATCGCTATTCAAAACATTGGGCATTTCTTGTCCTTATACATATGTAGATGGCAAGTAGTGATGAAAGTTGAAAATTTCAGAAAATAATTTGCTTCTGGTAGCGGCTAATTTCAGTGAGTGAACTTTTAACCATGAAAATTCGTGAACCTTTTGGAAATGTAAGCCAGTAGAAAGCACGTGAGAGGTGCTGTGGCCTCTTCTTTCTTTAAAGAAGCTGATTCTTAGTTAATTAAGTGTTGCTTGTTGCTCGCAGTATTATAGCTGTATAGGATACTAGCATTAGCTGTTCACTGAACTACACATTCCCTCCACAAAACCATCACATCAACACTGTAGTTTCTATAATGTCATAGTACAGCTAACATACTCTCTTACTCCCTGCTATGGCCAAGTCCACTGTCTGTCTTACCCCCCGCCCCCCGCCAACACACACACACACACACACACATATATACAGCCGTATCCTTATGCAGTGCAGACTAACTGCTCTGATTTAACCACATTTTAACTATAGAGCATGCTCTCAACAATCCTCACATCTGCCCCCACTCAAGAACACATACAGTACATACCACGTTTGTGCTCTCACACTCCTCATGGAGTACATTTCCAAGACACTCCAGTTCTGCCCTCGTCCAGCCCTTTTATTCTCTAAAAGCCGCACAGCTGCACGACCCCTTGCTGAACTTGATGTCATTGTTACCGTTTAAGCCCTGCTTTTAAGTGTTCTTTTCCACAGTTTTGAGTTCAGCTCTTGACTTCAACTCTTATTCATTCACCATGAAGATTCAGCTTTGGTGCTGGTAGTTTGACATTGGTTTGTGGTACCTTACTGTTTTGCCTTATTGCTTCATGAATGCAGTTTTAATTTAATGCATTATGCATCACGGTTGTGATATGTAGTAATATATTCACAATATTAGCATTTTGTCCATATTATGTAACCCTAGTTTGTGGTTGCAGTTAGTGGTTGGAGTAAGTGTCGTTGGGTCTGTTGCCACCGTCTTACATCTTTCACTCCATTTCATTCTTCTTGCCCTTCATTGATCTGGCTTCCTTTACCCTTTATCTCTCTCTCTCACCACATTTTCACCTCCGATCCCCATCCAGTCCACAGCTTCATTACAGAAATCCATACCCTCTATCCAGAGGTCATTGACCCCAGTCAAGAGCAGAAAACTAGTAGTAGTAGAGAGCAGTGAGGAGGAGGAGGAGGAGGAGGAAGAAGAGGAAGAGGAGGAAGAAGAGGAAGAGGAGGAGGAAGAGGAAGAAGAAGAGGAAGAAGAAGAAGAGGAGGAGGAGGAAGAAGAAAGGAAAAAGGAGAAGGTAGAGGGTGGTGGAAGAGCAGTTCACTGAAGTAGATCTCCCCATGGTCCAGTCACAAATGTGTTTATTCGTAGCAACTTTTGCTTGATTAGGCCAACTTTATAGATCATTGACAAAAAGCCCATTCAAGTCAATGAGGAATTGTAACGTAATTATTCTCTCGAGATACCTAAATATTTCTCATGGGCCGCTACAATGTTTCCCTACATAATGTTGATCTTCCCAGTAAAATGTTGTGCTATCGAGGTGTAAGTTTGCAGTTGTAGCAAATTGAAACTAGGCAGGCTGTAATCAAAAATGTCATTGAATTTGTCCATGCTAACGTTAACCCAACAAAAGAATTCATGCAAAATAAAAAATATTCGATATTTAATAATATGTTTTTAGTGTAGGTACCATAAAAAAAACAACCAGTTCTATGCCAGTAAAGTTTCTCATTAAGTAGAACACTTGTCCAACCTAACAACATTTGCTATGAAAGAATGAATTTTGTGGGTGGAGCATGGGTCAGTAAATAGTTTTTAGAATTTTTAGCAGGTTTCTCTCACAGATGCACAGTGGTAGTTTTTATATTAGAACACCAGGAAAATATACTCTGCCACCCAGCAAGTGTTATCTTTTTATAGCCACTTTAATCCTGCTTAGTCCCTAGTTCCGCAGTGTGGTAGTGGGCAGTTTGTGCTTTGTGCAGGAAATGAACATGTTTAAATGACAGCATGCAGAAGAGTGGAGCGGAAACATACCTGAATGTATGCCTTGCCTCCCTCCATACTTCAAAATCAAATTAGAAACCAGTTCCTGCTGCCAGGGGCATTAAGAGACAAGAAACTGTGGAATATGATGAGGAAGAAGAAGAGGAACAGGAGGAAGAGGAAGAAGACGAAGAAGAAGAGGAGGAGGAGGAAGAAAAGCCAAAAAAAGTGATCAAGAAAAAGTTGAAAGATTTGGTGGAAAAGTCAGAGGTACAGAAGCATGAGGTAGAGCTAGCTTCCTTAAAATGTTATAGTTGGCACTAGCGCTAGCTGTGTAGCGGGTAATCCCCTTGTCATAAAATTGATAACCAGAATTGGAAAAAATAATCTCAACCCCAGATGTGTATGAATGCTTCTTTGTAATCCCACCCCCCTCCATTTAGGCCTAAGTAGAGCATTCTAAACACTTAAACTGGCCTACATTTGGTCCCTGTTTACGCAGGGAAGAGGCAGTTTTTATTGTATTCAGCTTTTGTTCTATTTCTAAACAGCCTGATTTACATTCAAAAGAGACTGAGCCAAAAAAGAGAGCTGCATGCGCTCCCTGATGATTGGTGGATTAGCACATTTTCAAGAGAAAAAACTGGTCACTAACTTTCTGTCTAAAAACAGCACCAGCTGAAATGCTAAAATACCATCTTTCAAAAAAAAGCACAAAGGTTCTGGTTTTGTTTTTTGCAGTCGATGAGTCTGCTGCACCTATTATGGTTGGGTTTTCTGTTCTCGACTGGTCCCTGGAGAGAGCCTGCAGGCATTAAGCAGCATTACAGTGCTTGTTCTGCTCATCTGGTCTGTTATCCTACTACACACAGACAGACAGGCAAGCAGGCAGGCCAGCATGCAGCACATTTAATTCATTACTGCCTGTCTGCCTCCTCAGCCGTGCAGCCAGTACACTGAAAAAACATAAGGCACTGCATTTACTTGCACTTCATTTCCACATGAATGAAATCTGTTCCAGCACAATTTTGTTTTTCATTTATCTTACTTTTGGTAATAACTTTACTGATTAGGTCTGACTACTTGATTAAACTTGATTATTCAGTTAACAAAAAAATCATCATTTAAAACCTACGAGGTCAAAACGACTGACATAATTCAATATAATGCGATTCAGTGTTGTATTTATTAAATACATTTTTAATACAGCAAAAATAAGGAATGCCTGTGGGTCTTTTATTAATGTTAATATTTAATAATGCGCTAGCCACTGGCTAACATATGCTTATGAGGATTGTGCTTTTCCTCCCTGTTGCTCTAAAGATTTAAAGAGGAGGCGATATTTTCACAGGAGGGAAGGTTGGTTGTTTCATCTATTTTTTCTTATGTAACATAATCAGTATTAACATGAGTACTTTATTTAATCCAGTGTGAATATATTGCTCAACACTGGAGAGGATGGAGAGGCTCATATTGAACAATACTCCAGCAAGAAATAAAATGTTAATTGAAAGAAGTGGTATTACTGAGAAAGAAAGAAAAAACGCTACAACAATGTGAGTCTCCCTGAAATAAAGGTTTAAAATGTCAGAACTATCAGATCAGATTTTCTCAGAGTTCTTTGGACCACATCATACGTCTTGACATGTTAACGTTGAGCACAGGTTCACAAAGAAGATGTGGCTTGATGTTTAGGTCATAAATCTTAAAGAACAACATTATACTGATATATATGATGGCTACATCATTCACATACATCCTCAGAATACATCTCCTTCAAGTTTTGTCTGAGCTCTCTGAATTTTCTTTCAACGCACTTGCAATCTCACAGTTTTAAAAGACTTATTTAGCTTTTTCCAGTAGAATATTTTGATATCTTCAAAGGTTTATGCAGAATTTGTTTTTATACACGTGTTCCATTTTTTGTTGTTTGGCCTTTATAAAAACTTGCTCGACTAATCATCAAAATAGTTTCTAGATTGCTTGATCATTAATTAAGTTGGAACTAAGAGTCTTAATGCCTTGTATTACATTACATTCATCTGGAAATGATGTACATTCATGATGTAAATTCAGTAAATTCCCTTTTTTAGTGTGCTTGAGCCTACACTTACACCATCCATCTCTTTCCTTGTGTCCTTGTCTATCTGTATATTCATTTATTTCTTTAACTCAGTTTCTTCATTTCATTTTTTTTGTTGTTTCTGTTTGGTGAACTAAGATCAAAAGCATTTGGACACTTTTCCATGCATTCGCACATTCACACTGCAGAATGTCTCTGAATTAGCTGGACTGAAGCTTGGCCTGATTCTGTCTCAAACCCTGTGCTCCTCCTGATGCTTTCTCCTTAAGTAAATACCAGATCGTGAAAGTCTTTCATCCTTCTCCCACCTCTTAGTCCCTTTCTGTCCACCTTTCCCTCTCCACACATCTCTGCTATTTCCATCCTTCCATATTAACTCCTGCCTCTCTCTCCTCTGCACTGCCACTGCGCAGCTGCAAGCTCCCAGCGTGAAGGGCTTCGACTTTGCCAAGCTGCACCTGGGCCAGCACAGTAAGGATGACCTCATGGTGATTCAGGAGCCATTACCACTGCCAGTGTCCACTAAGGAGCCAAGCGCTGCTGAAAATGCAGAGGCGTCCACACCCAAATCCAAAGGCTCCTCTACCAAAGCCTCAAGAAACAGTCAGCAAAGGAAAGGACGGTGAGTGAACAGGAGTGAATAAATACTGAAAAGTTATATTCAGAGTAACTAAATTAACAGTAACAGGACAGTGCAGTAAAATTAAGAGAATAAAACAGACTTTACTGGACTTCACGTTTTGGTGTCCATGACAGAACCTATGCCAGCCATGCCTGTGTAGGACAAGTGAAATTAAAGTAAAAGTAAAATTCTGACTTTTTATATTCATATTTTTACACTTATCTGTTATTGTCTAAGTTTATGCTAATGAATACTGTATTCAGCTTTATTTTCCTGTATGAAAGTGGTCTACAAATAGTGGTCTATATAATATGTTTCATATAATAATGTTTATTATTATTGTTGTTGTTGTTGTTGTTGTTGTAAGCTTTTATATAGCTACAGAATAGTCACTTAGTTAGACTAGCACCCGTCTCCGAAGGGAAAATAATAATAAAGAGAGAAAAAAAACGTTCCCTATTCTTCACAGTTAACCCCATATATTGCACAATGAGACCATTTCTGAACTAACAGTCAGCAGATTTTCTTGTTTTGATGTAAACATGTTATTTCCAGTTACTGGCCATGTGTTGGAATGACTACTGTTGCAATGAAGCGGTGTGTATGACAGCAAAAAATCTATCTCTGCCAAAGCTCTTCTCTGCTTTGCTAATGCATTTTGCAAATTATGATGCTCTTATTAAAACACATGTTCATCGATTTTCAGAGAGGAATCTCATCAATTATGAGATCTCTTTAAATCAATAAAAGTCTTTTTAAAAGGGCTTTCATCTAACCCTCAGATCAATAGTTCATGCATTACAGTAATGGCATGAAGCAAAAGCCTGGTGCGTTCATTATTTTAACTGACAAACATGTGGAATTCAGAAATATCCAACGTACGGAGGAATGGTCTTAATGGTCAAATCTGGAAGTAACATTTACTTATGATATTTTTAAATTATATTGGGTATAGGTATATTACAGATCACAAATGTTTAAGTCTACTGTAAATAGTGACTCTGCTGGTTGCCCTTTCACCATTTTGAAGTAGCTTTAAACCTGCTACAGAACTGTGTGTAATGGTAGACCTTCAGAAATGACTCTGTAGACCTAACTAATGAAATTTTGGTGCTTATTAGTCATATTTTAATTGAGAGGCAGTCTTTGGGCATGACAGAAGTAGGTCAGCTTCCCGTTGCATCTTCCCTCATGACCGGCCTCATGAAAGTTGAATTGGCGCTAAATTGTATTGTCCATCAAAATGTTGGGGGTGAGGAGAGATTTGAGCTGGCTCTTGTCTGGGGCACATTTAAGCTAATGCAGAATTGTTTTATAATGCAAGAAGGCAAATCTGTTAATTATGAATTGCTCAGCAGATGTGAACTTGATTAACTCTCTTAAACTTTCGGAGTTTAATAATCAAAATCTAAATTAGGAATCATTACTAATTCACAGTCAATTACAATATCAGAGTAAATGCATGCACTAGATTTGAATTATGTATTCTGTAACCTTTTGGACCAAATCAGTGGAAATTATTCTCAGTCATGTCTAGCAGCTTTCCAGCTTTTTGAGATCACTACAAGCAACCTTCTTTTACTGGAGTTATGTCAATCATTTTGCTGTGGGCTGTATTTTTGTAGGATTTCCCCTTCGGATGGCGATTCAGTGGGCAGCGATCCCTCCAGTGATAAGGAGTCTCCCAAAGAGAACTCGAGACTGCCCAGTGAGTCCAAGCAGCCTCGCAAGATGGCCACTAACGGATTGAATGGCAAGTTAACCTGCTCCAGTTACCATTTCACAGTAGTCATGAAGACATACTTGAGAGAAAATGAGACCATCTCTTTTCTCCTGAGAGAAAAGTGTGGTGAATGAAGAAAGTGAAGTTACATCAGAATCAGAGACAGAGAAAGAGCGGGGAAGGACTTTTAAAAACAAATGCATAACGAGACTGGGTGAATATACACTCACCAAGTACTTTATTAGAAACACCTGTACACCTACTCATTCGTGCCATTGTGTGATCAGACAAACATGTGGCAGCAGTGTAGTGCTTAGCATTGTGTAGATATCAGCCAGTAGCCTTAATGTTATTAGTAACTGTCATAAAGGGGGAATAATATGATGTCAGTGATCTTGATTTTGGCATGATTGTTGGTGCCAGATGGGCTGCTGTGAGTTTTTTTATAACTGCTGATCTGAAATTTCCACACGCAACACTTTCTAAGGTTTATGCAGAGCGTTAAAAATATATATATCCAGTGAGCAGTTCTACAGACAAACACCTTGCTGATGTGAGAGATCAACAGAGAACGGCCAGACTGGTTCAAACTGACATGCTATGGTAACTCAGATAACCACTCTGTACAATTGTGGTGAGCATTACTGTGGTAAGCATCTCAGAATGTACAACATGTTGACAGCAGAAGACCATATCACATTCCACTTCTGTCAGCCAGGAACAGAAAGCAGAGGCTGCAGTGGGCACAAGCTCGCCAAAAAATTTGTATTACATCTTAGTGCAGTCTTTGATATCGTTGACCACAAGATTTTACTCCAGTGTCTTGAATGCTGGGTTGGCCTCTCGGGCACAGTTTTAGAATGGTTTAAATCATATTTAAGTAATAGACAGTTCATGGTTTCACTTGGAAATCATTCATCAAAACGATGTGCCCTTTCTTGTGGAGTCCCCCAAGGTTCAGTCTTAGGGCCTCTGCTTTTCTCTTTGTACATGCTACCTCTAAGTGATGTCATTAGGAAGCATAGTATAAATTTCCATAGCTATGCTGATAACACCCCGCTATACAATTCTATCCCTTCTGAATAGACTCTGTAGACAGACTAACCAGCTGTGTGTCAGATATTTCTCAGTAGATGTTGAAAAATTTTCTACAATTAAATCATGAAAAAACTGCATTACTGATTGTTTGTACAGAAACTCAGGTTTTTTTTTTAAAAACTTGGTTCTTCAGCTTCACATACCAAACCTGAAGTACAAAACCAGGGAGTGATCTTAGACTGTGAGCTCTGTTTTACCCTGCATGTAAACACGGACACTAAAGTAGCTTTTTATCATTTAAGAAATATCACTAAAGTTTGGCCTTTTCTGTCTCCGTGCAATGCAGAGAAACTTGTTCATGCATTTGTTATAAGCAGACTTGACTACTGTAATGCTCTTGTGCACCTCTGCTACTCAGTTTCTGGCCTCTGTAAAATCAGATTTAAATAAAAGCAACTCACACTTGCATCCAGCCTTATTGCCTGAAACATTACAAACACAGCCTGGTCTGATGAATCTTGATTTCTGCTGAGGCACACAGATGGTAGGGTCAAAATTTGGTGCCAACATCATGAATCTGTGGACCCTAGCTGCCTTGTGTCAGTAGTGCAGGCTGGAGTAGATGGTGTAATGGCGTGCAGAAGGTTTTTTGGCATACTTTGGGCCCATTAATACAGTCATCGCTTAAATGCACAGCCTGTTTGCGTGTTGTTGTTGACCCTATGCGTCCCTCCATGGCCACAATTTATCCGTCTTCTAATGGCCACATCCAACATTATAAACTTGTGAGTTCAGTGTTCTTCAGTGGCCTAGCCGCCACCAGATCTATACCCAGTAGAATATCTTATGGAATCCATGCCATGAAGAATTGAGGCTGTTTTGAGAGCAAAGAGAGGCCCATCTAGTGTTACTATAGTGTTCCTAATAAAGTGCTCGGTGAGATATGTGCAGCTGGTGTTATGTAGTCCCATGCAGAATACAAATATATTCATACATTTTCTTCTATCCAAAATTCATGTGCAGTTGATGTCAATGTATGTGGCACCATCTCTTACAGAAGGTAATATATGTACATAGATTTTCTTATATCCAAAATATATGTGCAACACATGTTAATATGTATGAAATATTCTCATAGAAAAGACAAATAAATGTACATATATTTCTTCTTTTCACAAATATACATGAAAGAGATGTCAATATGGTTGATACCATCTCTTCCAGACGAAGATGTATGTCTGAAGTTTCCTTATATCCAAAAAAAATATGTGCTGCAAATGTCAATATCCATGATATTCCCAAGCAGAAGACATGTACATATATTTCCTGATATCCAAAATGTACAATAGAAGTCACAGATGCTATGGTTTAACCCTGAAATTCCAAATGGCTTGCTTTGTTCTTGGATTTCTTTAGAATGCTTCAATATGAGAGATTAATCTCAAATTGTTGCGTGATCTGTTTATAAGCCCCACCCCGAAACCCCTTTATTTTCCCACTCAGCCTGTGTTTGTTAATCCTCAGTGGTAAAGAATAAGTTCATCCTGCTCTTCGCTTTTTGCTCTCTCCTATACTATCCCTCTTTTTTGACGACCGAAGGTGCTCTCGTAGATCTGTGGTGTGACTGACCAAATTACTCTTGGAACTAAGATTGGTCTTCATGTCTTTCCAGTCATTCATACTAGTTTTGTCTAATGACCATATTTTGTACTGTTGCATCCTTCTGTCTCTCTTTCACTGTCCTTTCTCATTATTATTTTGCTTATATGAGCCAAGATACTGTAATGTACTGTCCAATAAGCTTTCCATTCTACTCTCATGTTCATATTAGTCATGCAGTAAAAATAGGGCATATAGTGTTTAAAAAAAAAAAAAAGTCCATAACTCTTCTTTGTATCTCTTTTACTCTCTCCCTTTCATCTCTTGTGGCTCTCAGGAAGAAATAGGATTGGTAAGAACATCTCTGGTCTGTAAAGTAGAACTAGTGTAGTTTGAGTAGCAGTTACTGTGCTTTCTTCCTATTATGTGATTTTACACATCATGATCTTCACATCATGATATTCATTAATAATCCAGTCCTTTGTATCTGAGCTGCTGTTTTTTGCAGTTTGTAATTTTGTATCTGTTTTGTAGTTTATAGTTTTTATAGTTCCTCATTGTTTTTCTGATATCCTACTTGAGCATGTAAATCTTGTTGTAGAACATGAAACCTTAGGGTAATAGTGCTATTTTATGTATAATGCTGAACATTGTGTGTGCTAACTGATCCTTCATCATTACTCATCTGCACATATGCTAGGTTAGCAAATGTTTCACCTTAATTGAAAGTCAGTACCCATATAGTTACAGCAGATACTGCCCCCTGCTGGAATGGGAAAGCACCTGCAGTAGTTTGAGCAAGGGGTATTATTCTGTCATCTGAATGAGAGACCTTTCACACATGTCTGTTTGTTTCTTGTTTTTCCATGGGATTTAAATAATGTTGACTTGTAAAATCATTGCCTGGCGTTGAACCCATGCGTTATGCTTTACGGAATATATTTCTAGTTGTGATGTGACTGCATTAAAGTCAAACCTTGCTCTCTGTAGGTCCTCCTCCACTGAATGGTGTAGATGAGCAGGTGTCCTCAGCCTCCATCTTTGAGCATGTGGACCGGATGTCCCGCTCGGTGGATGGTGCCAACAAACGCTTGTCCAGCAAGATCCAGCTGATCGCCATGCAGCCCATGCCTGCCCTACCCTTACCCAATCCTGCAGTCACTGACAAGGCTGCTGAGAATGCCAAGATCACCAAGGAGGTGTGCTAAACTTAATTTCCATTAGTACTTTTACTTATTACACTTTTTAATAAGTGTAATACTTATTTCATATCAGATTTTAACATGTTTTTTTGCTATTTCCAGTGCAAAGTCAGCAGATTTTCATCTCCCTGTATCTGTTCTGTTCCTTGACTCTGTTCCCTTTTCAGATCCAGGTTGCTCTGAGACAAAAGTCTGAGATCGAGCACCACCGTAATAAGATCCGTCTGAGGGCCAAGAGGAAAGGCCACTACGACTTCCCTGCCATGGATGATATCATTGATGGCCTGGGTGACCCCAAAGAGCAGGACCGTATCTACCAGAAGGCTCAGATGCAGATTGATAAGATCCTGGACCCTGACATCCACATGCCCCCTCTCTATACAGAACCCAAGAAAAGGTTGGAAAACACAAAAGCTAAAGTACTGCAGTACTAAAGTACTAGTACTGCATTTATACATTTAAAGAAGATAAAAATACAGATATACTGAGTAAAATAATAATTTGTAGATTCATCCACTGTAACTGTGTGTGTGTGTGTGTGTGTGTGTGTGTGTGTGTGTGTGTGTGTGTGTGTGTGTGGTTGTGTGGGTGTGTGTGTTTTCAGTGGCAGAGAGAGGCGTTCACCTAGACAGAGGAAGAAGCAGCAGATGAATGGAGATCTAGTAGATGCAGACAGAGACAGACTCATCACCACAGACAGTGATGGCACATATAAGAAATATCCTGGAGTCAACAACATAGCATATGTGGTCAGTCTACTAATGACAACCTTTATGCATATACTTTTTTCTCCCTTTCATTTCAAAATGTACTCTACAAAATTGCATTACTTAGTATGCAGGTGTTTCTGTTTTGATTAATCAATAGCTTCTAAACTAATAACATAAAACTACTAAATAATCAAGTAATGAACTATAACTGATTTTTTTCTTGTTTTTGACCATATCATTGAATCTGAATACCTTTAAGAGAACATTTGCATTTGTTTGAGGGACCCATATTATGGAAAACTGAGTTTGACGTAGCATATAAACTTTGCTATGTTCCAAAACGTATCGTTCACTCCTCATGGAAACTGAGCAATAAAAATGGTCTGTTTTGAATTAATTGCTTCTGTAATGTCACACAAATTTACACATCTGCATATATGCACCTATTCCACCTTCAGCAGTTTAGCACTCCAGATGTTATGAGGAGTATTTTAGCCTAGACTGGTTTTTGAATGATGCACAGCCAATCAGCATGGAATATGTTTGCATATTTGCCTGTATCAGCCTAAAAGCATAGTAACAAAACAACCTGTTTAATTCTAAGGGAGAAAAAGAGGTTGGAAAATGTATAAACTGTTATGTGTTATGCATAATTTTGTGCAGTCAGTTATGTTTTTGGTACCTAAACACACTAATTTTTAAACACTATGCACTTACAAGTCAGCTTATTAGACACTTCATTATGCCAACCTTAGTGGTACATTTTGTAGCTGTACAGCTGTACTATCAACCCCACTGGTCCGTCATCCAAATAATATCTGGTCAGTGGTGGTCCTATGTTGGTCTTATCTATTGATAGATGGGAAAGAGCTGAACAGTTGTGCATCAACTGTAAACCAGTCAGTGACTGTAAATCTACAAAATACTCATATGTTTGGTGTATCTGATTTTTCAATATTTTTCTGCCCCCTTTATATCACACCAATGTCTCACTGTGCGAAAGCCATGCCAAAAATGATCACCCAACTGTCTCAGGTCATCTCAAATATTTCTGACACTGTATGACACACAGTGTTTTCTGACACTGTATGATACACCATTAACTATAGAAAAAAGGATGTATATGTAGCAGCAACTTTGAAGCCATATTTGTCTGTAGATATCAGCCAAACTGTTCTTTTAAGTCCCCATTTCTCCTCTGTCTCTTGCAGTCGGATCCAGACCAGGGCCCTGAACCACACAGCCCGTCCCCGACTGATGATGTGTTTCTGGGCCCAGTGTCACCCCCACCAGGCCATGCTCCACCTCCTCCACCCTACCTGCCCCCTCAGCCGTCTATAGAAGAGGCCCGGCAGCAGATGCACTCCCTGCTGGATGATGCTTTTGCCCTTGTGTCCCCCTCTTCACAGGGCAGCAATGCTGGCATCACTCTACCTGGAGTAGGGATAAGTGGTGTGCCATCTGTGCCCTCTAGCCCTCCATCCCGTGGTCCGCGACCCTGGGGCCCTTCTTACCCCGCCCTCAGCCCATTCTCTGGGGTAAGAGCCACTCAATAGTTCAGAGTGATAAAATGAAGATATTGTTCTTCAAAGATTCCTTTAAGGTTTTGGCACAGTCTCTGCTTGCTGTGCCTTCAGATCAATAGTTTAATCAATAGTCATTTTGCAGACATTTTTATTTTATTTTGAGTACAGTTTTGTATAGGTCATAGTAATACCACTACATGGCAGGTTGCATTTGTATTTGTAATGGGCATGTTATTGTTGCTGCTTTTATAGATATTGGGGGAAATTACATTTCACTATATTTTTATTAGATTGTTTTGTGTATAATGTAATGATTTCATATGCCAGTGCTAAAGGGAAATTATAAGGGATAATAAAGTACTCTGTTCTATTCATTACCTCAGAAACAATTCTTCTGGATTTCTAAATACAGTTATATGCAAAAGTTTGGGCCAAATTGCATGTTTCATTGATTTTCTAAATGAAAATAAGTGAGACATCCTCTGCAGAGAGCACACTTTTGTACATTTAATGCACATATACTGTTTATTTGCAGAATTTAATACATTAGAAAAAAATAAAATAGTCTCTACAAACATTGCCACATGTTTTATTTTTCCAATATGTTAAAACTCAAAACAAATGAATAAAATTGTGCAGTAATTGTGCAGAAAAATGCCATATTTCAGTGCATTCTCTGTAGAGGATGTGCTAACTTGTTTTCACTTAGAAAGTCAACAAAATGTGTAATCAACCAGGTAGGTTGAAACTTTTGCATATGACTGTACATGTTGTAGGGTATTTTTTTGCACAGCCCTGTTGGAGATTTTTGTTATTGCATTAAATTTTCTTTTTCTCCAAAGATTGCTCCTATCACATGTTGCATCAGACAGAAAGTCATGGCCTGTAGCTTTATACTGTACTAATCTGGTAACGTCATTTCCATCTGTTACTCTTGAATGCCATTAAACTCCGCTCATTGGAGTTAACTTGCACTGGGGTTGGATAGTTTGAAAAAAAAATTATGAACTTGGCAATCACAGTATGTATCCTGATATTTCTACAGCTGGCTAGCAAATTGCTGAAGAGGCACAATCCAGGCAGCAGCAGAGGAGGGTCCCATTTGAAAACATTTATGAAAACCAGAAATCCATGTCATTTCTGTCTGCAAGAGCACTTTTTTATGTGAACACTTGCAGATGGACCGTACTTGCAAGAAACACTGACCCTTTTTGTCAGTGTCACAATACAGCAAAATAACTCATTTAATATTCAAACTTTATACACACATAACATTCTCCTGTGGTAAATATAATGATGTCCACACCAACAAGAAAGGACCAGATGATCAGTGATTTAAAACACCAGTTCCATTCCAATTTTCTGTCTATAGCAGCAAATCCAGTATCGGCAGATTGCCCTAATTCTGGTTTGCTGGATAGTTGAATAGCATATGTGACCCAGTGCCTGTCTGTAATTCACAGCCTCAAATTATTAGTTTCTGCTGGAAGGAAATGAACATTACCCATGTTCTTCTAAAGCTGAGAAATGTGTAAGGCAAACATTTTTTATTGCCTCTTGTCTGATTTCAGGCCAGATGAATTTGCTTGTGATGCAAGAGGGTTTCTAACAGTCTTTTTATTTGATCATATTAGTGGTTGATCTTTATTACATCCTGTTTTTAATCTGCATGTGAGCTATGCGGAAATGACGAAGGCAGATTAATTGCAGGCAAGTGACATTGATGGATCACACATTTGGGGTTTTCCCAGAAGTCAAGGAGAACGGGCTCTGTAGTGAATGCTGAAAAGGTCCTTCAGACAGTCCTAGAAGCAGGCAGCTATTCTAAACATTTTCACCTGTGTTAAGGCCTTTCTTATGGAAGTTGCATTACATTTTGATTAGACCTGTCTTATTTCACCTTTATGTGGTGGCTTTAATGTTTGGCTTGTTTTTCTTTGTCCACTCGACATGACATCCAAAAAAGCAGTGCATACATGGTTTTTCTTTTTATAGAACCTGTAAGAGTAAAATTCTTTATAGAGCACTAAAAATGGCCTCTATTACTCAGGAAAAGTTTTTGCTATCTACAGGTTGAATGAGTTAATTTGGTCTAAAAGATCAGATTTGGATCCATAGCTCCAACAGTCGCAGCACATACAGGCTGCCACTGTTGGCATAGAGAAGCCCTAGAGAAGCAGGAAACACTGGTGAAGTGTGATTTACATTTTTAAATGGTGTGTTTGTGTGTGATTTTTTTCAGAGATATACTGAGTTAGGCCTGCCACCTTCTACAGTAAAAGGTTTACTGCAGAGGTGAGTTATAACATTAAACATACTCGCGAGGAAGGTGACAACAGCAATATAGCCTTTTATTTACAACCCGCAGCTGTCAGCTGAACAGAAAAACTACATTTTGTGTTTTTACATATTTGTAGTTTTTATGCAGATTCTAATGTTATATATATATATATACAGAGATTCCCTCTTGTTCTTTACCCTCCCCCTCCCCCTCACCGCTCTTCCCTGCCCTATCCTGGGCTTACCCCCTTCCTTTCTCAGCCAGAGGCCACTTCATGGTTCCTTATCAATAATTCAGACATAGTCCATTTTTATTTCATCACTCCAGTGTAGCATGTCTGTGTCTGTGGCTCCAGACAGCACCTTTATAACTGATGCACAGACATCCTGCTCTCATGTATAGAGTATTGCTCAATATTAGCAAACTGTCATTCCAGGCAGGGGCTGGGGTCCGGCTACCCCCCAGGAGATGGATTAGGTGGAGAACACCTGCAGACTGAGGTGCTTTTCAACAGCAGAGGTGGCTGCATAGATGAGCTGCCCTCCTCTGCTAGACCACGACCAGTAGGGGGCACCACAGGTATGTTCTTACAGAGATCATAGAGAAAAACAATATTGGCCTTTCTTCTGTTGGTTAAAGATGCAAATTAAGTAAGACAGCAATCAGTGCAGCGAAAGTATAAATCATATAATGAACCAAGAAGAAAGGTAATTGCCCTGAGCAGGAATAGAAATAGATGAAAACAAGAAGAATAGAATAGAAGAAAACAAGCAGACAATAAAAAATTGAGTGTGAAACAATTTTAATGTGTTGGTCTGTGTAAGGAGCTTGTTAAGGAACTATAATTGGCGGAAGGAATTGCTAACATTAAAACATATTAAATGGCTCCTGAGTGGTGCAACTGTCTAAGCGTTGGCCCTATCATCAGGAGATCCAAGTTCGTTCACTGGTGATGCTAGGACCGTCCATGGCCAGGAGTTCAATTGGCCTCGCTCTCTCTGGGTGGGTATCAAATTATCTTAAAAATGAAAATCAGAATCCTTTATTGATCCCAGAGGGAAATTGCAGTTGTTACAGTTGCAACCATTTAAGTAAAAGAATAAACACTTTCATAATTTAAAACAAAGATAAAGAGAAATTTGCAATATGTACACAAGATTTAAGTTCTTAAGTTTTAAGTGGTGGTGACTTTGATAATAAACATCAAACATCTAGTATAAAGCAGTTCAAATTACTGTACCTCTCAGTTATTGCGCACAATTATTATTATTACACTTATGAACAGTATAGTTTGGTATTGAGTTTTGCACAGATGAACCTCACTTGAGAATCACACACTGAGGGAGGAGTTATAGCGTTTGATGGCCGTAGGTAAGAATGACCTCCTGTGGTGCTCTGTGGTGCATTTTGGTAGAATGAGTCTTGCACTGAATGAGCTCCTGTGTCTCATCAAAATCTGAGATATTGTTCTAACAGTGACAAAAATAATTGAGATTTTAAAAAGAATTTGAGATTTAACGATGGTCTGAATAATTTCTAAATGCTTAATCATGTTCACTTGTGCTTGTGTATGCAGGTGCTCAACTACACCACTTAACCCAGGTTGGTCTCTCAGGCCGTTTGAGTGAGAGCAGACAACCTGGTGGCTTAAACTGTGGGCCTTATCACGAAGAGGACTTTAAAAGACCTGCCAACAGAGACCTTGTAAGTTAAACTCTTACTATACACTCTTTCACACAGCTAATATTTCTTTTTTGTGTCACTGCTGTCTTCTTCTGTCTGGAAAGTTGCTCTCTTGCTGACTTTTGTCTTTTCTTGTTTCTTCTTCACCTTCATTTTCACCTTTCACCCCATTCTTTTCTTTTCAACCTTCTTCCTGACTTTTTCCCTGTCTCATCCAGGCTCACAGCTCTTTTTCTTTTGACTACCCCCCCATTTCTTTGTTACAGACATCTAGAAATGGTATGAGGGAGCCCACTGCTCCACCTGCCCACCTGGACTCCATCGGCCTGGGCTACCCCCCATCTGCACCCATGGAGGAGTCCTCTCCTCCTAACCACTCATCCGCCTCACTCATCAAAGCCATCCGGGAGGAGCTGATGCGCCTGTCTCAGAAGCAAGCGGCTGTCCCAGGCTACCACAGCTGAGACCTGGCCCTGTGTATGGCTCCTCCGGGCCCTTCACACAGCAATACTGCACTGCACTGTACTTCCCATGGAAGTGGCTTTTTTGAGTGGGAAAGAAACCCTGTAAGCCCCGTAGGCCCTACTGCTCTGCCGCAAGGAGCACTGTGGTAGATGGAGACATTCTAAGATACGTTAGAAAGTGACTACTTCACTGGTAGCCAAAGCTTTACCTGATGAACATTGAATCTGACAATAAAGGCCCTATCACTTACACTCTTAAAAATGAAAGTGCCAGAAAGAATTAATTGGATTGATTATATAAAGGAACCACTTTTGTTTTCCTAAAGATGTTTTTGATAAAACATTTTTGAAAAACTTTTTAACCACTCTGTTTGGAAAAAATTGGAAAAAAAAAGTTCTGCATCCTTCATTATTAGTACTTTTCTCAAACTTTAAATTCAGGCTGCCTAGTAGCATCCATAACACTCAAAAAATAACTAAAAAGTTTAAAAGTGCAGTAACAGAGGTTTTAGTAACAGAAGCTACCCCTTCAGATTAACTAAAGCTAACACTGGAGCTAGTTGCAGCAATTATAGATGACCAGGAAGACTTGTCATCTGATAGACAAGGTCTTTCAACAAACTCTAATGAAGCAGTAATTAAAATAGCATGTCTATGAGTGCATTAATATTTATGTTTACACACAATATTTTAATGGCAAATTTGACCTATTAAGATGAATTTCAGGAAATCTAGTAACCCAGTTAAAGTTTACCTAAACTTGAGATTGAGCTGTGAATGTGGTCTTCCCCAGAGTTTAATCTAAAACTTTCAGCTTCAGGAATGAAATAGAAACAACACTATCCTCTAGATGATGAGGATAGTGTGTCAGGTATTATACGTTCCCCAGTAACACTTATTAGTCTGTTCATTTCCATTTCTCAGGCTATTAATTCTGCCTAATTTCCTGCTGCCACTGTTTCTCATTGAGAGTTTAAAGAGTTCTGTCAAAGTTTTTTCTTCGTTTGATGGATTATTTTGCGAATGGTAAATAGAAATGTACTTGCTTAGGGAACCAAAAGTGGTTCTTCTATGGCATCTTTCCAAAGAATCCTTTTTGGCACCTTCATTTTTAAACTACTCTGTGACGTCACTGCCCCATTTCGTCTCTTGGCCTCTTCCACATCGCAGATGAATGAAGCAACTCTGTTCTCAAGCACTGTATAGAAACAAAGGAAGAACACTCTTTGATTCAGTACTGGACTTGTACATTTTCTCTTGTTTTTACATTCAAGATGTTTACCTTACTTAGTGACGCGTCATGACAACCCAGAATCTCTGGTAGCAATTAACAATTGCGCTCTTTCTGCATAGCCTTTGAGGACTACAGCCAAAACATGACCACCACACATTCCTTACCACTTTTACTGCTGGAGGTGGTGTGTGGTGTGTCTGTTTGTAAGGAGTTGTATTGTTTTTTTGCTTTTTCTCACTGCCTTTGCATTCGAATAATCTTTCACCAAGCCTATGGTCAGTGAATAACGCTGATACCTTAAAGAAATGCTTTGTACCAGCATCTGTTACTTTATCATGCACTATTTTTTCTTCTTAGATTTTGAGTAATGGTTCTCCCCCTGGGCACCTCCCTACACTCTGTCCTCCTGTGGTGCTATTATTATTTTTCTTTTCTGTTTTTTTGTTTTCTGGCCATGAACCACACATTGCCTTCAGCTGTAAGAGAAATGAGCTCTTAATCCATCTATAAATGTCAGAACAAAGGCAGATACACCTGAATCTCACACAGATGAGGGTTATACTTACAAGTCCCAGAAATACTGTAGCTTTCAAGAAGTACTCTCTGTATATTTGGTACGCAATCGTTTAGTTATTGAGACCCGCTGCATAGCTTGTTGTTCTAGATAGCGGTTCAGAGTGTCTAAATCAAGAGTTTGCAAAAGGATGCACAAGGGGACAGCGTCATTTGCTCTGATGCTAACCCGAGAATGATTGGTCTGTTTTTCTAACCCTTTTTTTTTCCTTTTTTTTTTTTTTTTTGAAGCTGAACAAATTTAGCCCTTTAAGAGTCGGTGCTGAAAGATGCTGAATCATGCAGTTCTTTCACCTGAAGACATGCTGCACTGTCAGTAACTGAACATTAAAACATGAACATTAATTAAAGCACGTTTCATTAAATAAAACATCACATGAGGACTATTGCAAGGATATTAATTCTAAATAGAATGAATTTGGTTTGAGGACCAAAGTATTACGACACTGAAGTTCTGATTAACATGTTGTCTTTTGTTCTAGTTTTGATTGCTTTAGACTGAAGCAACGAAGCGATGCAGTGCTCGAAACTACATTCCAGTAAAGGTGTTTGACACAATTTACCGTATTCATTTACACTATATTTACAGTTCAGATTGTTTCCATCAAGCTGTCATTGATTAACTGACTATATACTCCACCATTCACAGTGTTTAGTGTGTGTATTAGCAGAGTTCACTATTCAGTTGCTTTTCCAGTAGTATTGAACTTGAGTCTGAGACAGACTCAGTCTGTGGTACTGACCCTCACTGTACCTTTCTGTACCTTATTTTGTGCTCTAAAATGTGTTCCTGCTTTTCCCAAATATCCTATGTTGACGTTGACAACTGAAGTACTGTTTTGGCTGTTTTTATTCAGTTTGCAGGAAAGAAAAAAAGAATTCTGCTTCTGTTCTGAATTGTTTTGGGTTCTGTTGTTGTTTAAATATTAGTTTTCTGCTTTGTATTTTGTTGAATTTGTTGGTTTGATGGAACTCCCTCTACCTGTAGTTTGAATTTTTTGATTCTTTATTTAAATAACATTAAAAAAAATAATAACTCCTTCATATGTTGATTTGAGTGGTTCACTGGAGTTGCTTCACTTGAACACCAACTTAGAAGTCCATCGCTTTCCCCACAAACATAGTTTCTCCAGTTTTAAGAGGTTTATTAAAGGATTTTGGTGCAAAAAAAAAAGATCTGGCAGGTTTAAAATGATCTTGAATGGCTGTACATTTGAAGAAGGAG
Source organism: Pygocentrus nattereri (assembly GCF_015220715.1). Taxonomy (NCBI): domain Eukaryota; kingdom Metazoa; phylum Chordata; class Actinopteri; order Characiformes; family Serrasalmidae; genus Pygocentrus; species Pygocentrus nattereri. The sequence continues at coordinate 7,869,058 of NC_051217.1, read as the reverse complement.
GGAACTGGACTGTGCTGATGTGCAGAAGAACATCAGAAGAACATCATTACTCACACTAAAATGAACTACCTGCATTCTGTTCTTTATGAAGTCGTCTCTTGACATGAACATAGTAACAGCTTTGATTGGCTGTTGCACTGCCGCATTACTGGTATATTAGGTTAAAAACTACACTGCTTTCTTTTTCTATGCCCTGGAGAAGAACCCAATGAATGTTTTTCCCATCTTACTTTAAAAGCATACTTTCTCACTTTCATGCATTTCTTAAAACTAGTCTGCAATTATCCGTTATATTTTGAGAAAATTCCACTAACTGGGCATGTCCATATGCCATATGGTACTTCTAATGCACTAATACTTGCCTGTAAGTCCCCCTTTTAGCCCTCTTGCAAGTGTCTTCTTAGCTGGTCCTACAGTTTTACTACCTACTGCACCATCTGCTGTACAGATTGTGCATGTGAATTATGAGACCCTACATGATGTTGGAGACAGACACTAGCAAGCAAGCAAAATTTATTTATAGCGCTTTTTACAACAGTTGTTGTCACAAAGCAGCTTTACAAAACAATCAGTATTACAGAGAGAAGAGAAAAGAAAAGAAAGAAAATCCTGGTCCGAGCCCCCATGAGCAAGCCAGCGGCGACAGTGGCAAGGAAAAACTCCCTAAAAGAGGAAGAAACCTTGAGAGGAACCAAGACTCAGAAGGGGAACCCATCCTCCTAAGGTCGACACCGGATAGCAAACATTATTAGTATGAAGTATTATAGTAAAGTGGGAAAAGAGAAGATCTGAGGGTGAGGACTGCACAGCGTTGTAAAGCAAGAAGTTCAGTGGTGGTCAAACCGGTCCAGAAGGCTGGTGAGCAGCGGCACCAATCAAGGCAGAAGAGGCAACAGCATCAGACACACAGGATGGGCAGCTGATCAGCTCGGCAGAGAAAGGAAAGGAAAACACAGAGTCAGTTCTGTAAAGAGTGGCTGACCACAGATTACAATAAAACAGAGCAGCAGAGACTCCAGCAGGTCTAGACCTGACAGGGAAGACTAATCACCAAATGCTTGACTGTACAAATAAGTTTTTAGCCTAGACTTAAAGATTGGGGCTGTGTCTGATTCCCGAACATTAATAGGAAGATTATTCCAGAGCAGGGGGGCTTTGTATGAGAAAGCTCTCCCCCCTGATGTAGCTTTATTAATTCTAGGTACCAGTAGTAAGCCAGCGCCTTGTGATCTAAGTAGGCATGATGGTTCATAGTGGGAGAGGAGCTCACTCAGGTACTGAGGGGCGAGTCCGTTTAGAGCTTTATATGTCAGTAATAGAATTTTATAATCAATGCGAAATTTGACTGGTAACCAGTGCAGGTTTGATAAAACTGGACTAATATGGTCGAACTTTCTGGTTCTCGTGAGGACTCTGGCTGCAGTGTTCTGGACTAGCTGAAGCTTGTTAAGGCTTCTAGCTAATTTTGAACCAAGAAGCAGGACCTCTGTTTTATCTGAGTTAAGTAGCAGAAAATTGCTTGACATCCAGTCTTTTATGTCTTTTATACAGTCCTCAATCTTGCCAAGTTATTTTATCATCCGGTTTGCTTGATATATATAACTGGGTGTCATCGGCATAGCAGTGGAAATTTATGTCTTTACTGATAATGGTGCCTAATGGTAACATATATATTGTGAATAATATAGGTCCTAAAACAGAGCCTTGTGGAACACCATACATTACTTTTTGGTTACCACATTTTCCAGGATCTTCGATATAAAGGGGAGATTTGAGATAGGTCTATAATTTGATAGTTCACAGGGATCAAGGTTAGCTTTCTTAATCAGCGGTCTAATTACTGCAAGTTTAAAAATTTTTGGGATGTATCCACGGCTAAGAGAGGAGTTTATTATTGACAGAATAGGCTTGGTTATTTCTGGTAAAATTTCCTTGAGTAGACCTGTAGGAATTGGGTCCAAAATACAGGTAGATGGTTTTGCAGAAGAAACTATTTTGACTAGTTCATTTTCTTGAAGTAATGTAAACGATTCCAGCCTATCTGCAGTGACTGTAATACTCTCAAGGTCTAGACTGGAATTATAAGCCAGCAGGTTTGTGGAGTTTAATTGTGTGTTCAGAATTTTCTGTCTAATTTTTTCGATTTTATCACTAAAGAAATTCATAAAATCATTGCTGCTATAGGCTGATGGCATCTGGGGTTCAGTGACTCTTTTGTTCTCTGTTAGTTTAGAAATTGTGCTAAATAGTAGTCTGGAATTGTTCTTATTGTTTTCTATGAGAGAGGAGAGATAGGCTGAGCGTGCTGCACTACCCTTCAAAAGTTTGGAATCGCCTATTATATTATTAATATGTTATTTTATAATATACTAATAGCTCTCACACCATAGATTTAAATCTGATGAACTAGACTCCAAAAGATATTGTAAGATGATTTGTTCACTATTTTAAGGATTTGAGTTATTATATGATGTTGATTCTATATTGTAAGTATATATTTGTATGAGTTTTGTACTTCAGGTTTTGATCACTGCTTGTGAGATATGTTACTTTTAGTATAACCTCATGTTTGATAGTTTTCTGTTTCTTAAAATAAAAAATTAAAATCATATACAGCTCCTCCCCCAATACACACTGTAACAAATGAGAGTTCAGCTTAACTTCAAATGATTTAGTATCTGATTAGATGGCATTTCTTGAATTGAGTCAACTTGAGGACACCAGAGTTCACACAACTCAAACTTCTTAGTTGAGTCAAAAATTCTCCAAGCTACTGTTTCTAGACCTGCATCTCGGTTAGATAAACTAAACTGAATGTGTTTTTTATATATATATATATATATATATATATATATATATATACTCAGTTTCCCCCCTAGCTGGCGCTCCTTCTATCACACAGTTCCATCTGGCATATTCTCCTCTTGGGTTTCCGGATAATGGACCGCTGTGGTATTGCTGGGATTCAAACTCACATCCTCCTGATGTTGGGATAAATTATTACACAGCTGCACCGCATGAGATGATGCCACGCTTCAAAGTAAAAAAAACAAATATTTTCTCCAGTGTATTTGTATATATACTTGTAGTAAATATTTGTAGACTGTAGTTGTATTTGTAGATCTGGGTTGCTGCATGGGTGCAGTGGACTGAGCCATCTACCCAACAGGAAGTTGTGAGTTTGAGCAGCAGTGATGCCATAGCCATCCATGAGTGTGTACTCAATGTCTCGCAGGATGGTGTGATGGAGAGAGTCTTGGTTGGTGAGGAATTTGAGTATAAAAAAAAGTTAATTTACATAACTGAGATGCAGAACTAAAAGCATTAAGAGAATTTTTGACTCAACTAAGAAATTTGAGTTGTGTGTCCTCAAGTTGAGTGAACTCAAGAAAAGCCATCTAATCAGTTACTATATCATTTTGAGTTGAGCTGATCTCTCATTTTATACAGGGCATCTTACTTTCTCTGTGTTCACATTATGGTAACTTCTTAGTGTCATACCAATTATTTGAATTCCATTAGCACATTGATTTCATTTTATACACTTATCTATTGTTTTTTTTAAAACACTGGTTTAAACCTTTTCCACTGTCATGTAGTCTATCTCATTTTAATTGTGTTTTCAGAAATTAGATGATGTTCGATTCTAGTATGTTTTCACTCGGTGGGCTGGGCTTCACATCCATGATCCATCATCCAAAAGAATGAAACAGGTACACCACTGAGCTCATGTTTCTACTGTGCACATATGGCGACTCTCCGCACTCTCACTGTAGTGGAAACTGGAGCCCTGTTTACATCCACCAACAAAAGAGTTCATCAATGTTTCAGTAGCTCTCTATTGTCCAATTTGTACATTGTGTAACATCATGAGTGAGTGCTAACATTATATCTTCAAGCACCCAAGAGCAAAATGTGTTCTCACATTCATTTTTTTGTTTCTGCATTAAGTTCATATTTTACAGCTGATAACAGAAAATATATAAACTACACTATTCGGCCTGCATAACGTTCCTGGCTGAACCTGATGACCTCTTCCACAGTCAGTAACCATAAAGAGAGTAGTAGCTGCCACAAAGTCAACAGACACTCTTTAACACTGCCTTTATCCAAATAGATGAATATTTCAATCTTGGTAACCCCAGAGTCTTTCACACTGCATTTGTAACCTTACTGCTTTTGTCTTCATGGTGGGCCACACAATGACTCCCATAACACCTTGCTGCACTCCTGTTCCTTGGCATGATTAGCCCTCACATGGGGGCTATCGCTTACTGTGGCCTGGAAACCGGACACCTCATCAACTCCAGAGCCACTGGGCTGGAGCTATGCAGGGACAATGCTGCCCAGCCTTGGCAGGGGGAGTACCTGCTCAGGTAATGGGACACCTGGACACCCCTACATGCATACTGCTCTCTAGTTGCTTCACAACGTTCTTGACAGCACCAGTGAGCAGGAGGTAGAAAGAGGGTAAACCAGGAATGCAGAGTGGTCCATGTCTTGAGCCGTATGTGGATGTAGCCTAAGACTTTTTCAGAGGCGCCTGCTTGTGATCTGAAACCTGGAATCGTACTGGAGCAGGATATGGGATCATTTGATGAAGAAGCAAGTTCCTCAAGCCAGGACTAGGGAGATCTGGACAGGACCCCTGAACTCAGGCTTTTGGATTTCCTTAAATAAATTAGTGAACTAGTTTGGTTGTCATCAAACTATGAAGCACCCGTGATACTCTATTTTTCTCCAGTCCATTCTTCGTTTTCTCTGTTTTGGTTTGGATCTGATTTTTGTCAAACTGTGATGCGTTTGTGACGTTGCTCTTTTTCTCCAGTCTCCATCGCACAATTTGGTGGAGACGCATGGATCTGCTTTTCAGCATTTTCTGCTTCTAGGTGTGTTGTGCTCTGGTGCAGTGATGCACGGGCTCCCATGCTCCTCACTCCAGCAGTGTTTTGGGGCTCCAGCAGATGTTGCAGATGTTTCTCCTGAGCCTGCTCTCCAACTGGACTCTCTGGAGCCCTGTAAAACCCAGCCAAACCCCACCGTCCACCCAACTGTTCTCACTCAGCCTGCAGTGGCCAGTCTCGCAGAGCCACAGCACCAGCCTGCGTTCAGCTGTGTGTCCATTCACACCAAAGCTAATGGATCTCAGTTAAGAGAATCGGTCCCAGATGGCAAACATGTTCTCCACTCCTCACCCAGCTCTGAGGGCTTCTCTGAAGATGACAATGCGCTGGAGGAGAGTCCAGTTGTGGACAAGAAGTATCCACATATACCGCGGCCTTCCATCATCAGACATGGAAAGGTGAGTATGCAGCAGATACTGGAGATCTAGCAAGAGTGAAAGCACAACTGTCTGTGGTTGTGTGGAAATGTGTCATTCAATAGTTTTTATAATGCTCTGCAGGAAACAACAGTTGTTCAAACTCAAAAGAATTTTTCTTTTGTGCCTGTGTACTTATTGATAGGGATTCCCATCAGTTTTCAGTGTAAATGTCTGCATAATTCAGTTGAGATGTAAAGAAAGTCATGCAGAGTGGTTTGATGGGAAATGCAGATACAGATTTCTTCACAGTGGTGGTGATAGGAACCAGAAGTCATGGTTTCTACCACACAAATGTGGCCATTATATTTGCTATCCAAGATGACCAGTGGACCTACACGCGTCTTCTGAGCTTTTATATAGAATGTTGATACTGGTAAAATAGTGGTAAATCTGAAAGAAAATGGTGGGGTAGGGGGGAATTTAGCCTACCTTATAGGTACCTCTGTGTCATGAATGTATTATAATGAAAAGAAAAAAACGTTTATCTCAAAACTAATGTAAAACAATCATTTTTAACTAGTTTATATAATAATTTTATGTGATGGAGCCTTTAGAGGCATTATATGCTATGGACATCCTATCACTGTGAATAATTATGACTCAGTGAGTTTCTCTAGAATGGAGCATTTCATCAGCCAAGATGAGGTTGTTGAACCATAGGGCATCTATAACCACAATGCCCACTAGAGGGACCCTGCTTCACACAAAGGAGGACACCAAGGACACTGAGGGAAACCCTGAGCTAATGTTGCTCTTGTTCTCACATTTGGACGGAGCTCTGAGATGTAAACAGTGACGGGGTTTAATTTGAGTGAACATCAAAGACCAAATCAAGATTAGAGGATGTTTTTTGTTGCTTACACCCCCGTGAGGCGTGGGGCGGGGGGGGGGGGGGGGGGGGTGTTCAATCACAGTGGGGCTAAAGGTGCAGAGGGCCTTGCAGCAACCAGGGCCTGTAACTGTGCCCCTCACTTAGCTGCTGACACAATTCATGCATACACAGACAGAACCAATTTCTTAAAGGGAAATTCCACCAATTTTTTAAATTATGAAATGAAAAAAAAACTCATTCAGGGTTTGATGTGACGTGCTCTGTTCTGGAGAAACTACAGTCAGAATTGTTCACAGTGGTAGTGATAGTAGCCATTTATTACAAAGTTATAACATATAATTGTTAAGCTACACTGGTTCCTATCACCACCACTGTAAAGAGATATGAGTTTTTCAACAGTGGAGCATTTTACAAGCAACTCAAATGACTTTCTTTACATTTCAATTATTGAATTATGCAGACATTTGAAAAAATTGGTGAAATTCCTTTCTATTAACATGCCTCACCAATAAGCTTCCAGCAACACTACACATTACGCTTCTTCATCAGTGTCTGTTCATCTCCCTCTTATTCATAATACAGCTCATCCATAACAATCATTTTCAAACAGATCCTGCACATCCTGCATCATGATATATTCATTATTCATAACTCTACAAACATTTAGGTTAATGTGAGATGCAAGTGGGTGGAGCGAAATGCCTTGATAATAACATCAACTTGTTTGAGACATAGCAAGGAAATAAACAAATTTCATTGCATGTTTTACAGATGGAGGGCCTTTTTTGCAATGGGGCCCACTTAATCCTAGTTACACCACTGTCACACATTGTTCACTGCAGGGAAGACACGAGTCATATTACTCCTGCAGTAAAATCAGTATGAATGATGTTCCCACAAAGTCACTTCCATCACTTCTAATTCAGTAAGCTTTACTTCTACAATCCCCCTGCAAGCCTATGGTTACAGACATAACCTTTGCCCCCTCTCTCCCCTCTCTCTCTCTCTCTCCCTCACTCTTTCTCTCTTTCTCTCTCTCTCTGTCTCTCTCTCTCTCTCATTCTCTCACTCTCTTCCTCTCTCACTCCCTCTTTCTCTCTCCCTTGCTCTCTTTTTCACTTTCATTCTCTCTTTCTTCTCTCTCTCCCCTTTTCTTTCTCTCTCACATTGTCTCTCTCTCCTTTTCTCTCTCTCCCCCTTTCTTTCCCTCATCTCCCTCATTTTCTTCCTGTCTCTTTCTCTCATATCACTCTCCCCTTTTCTCTCTCTCGCCCTTTCTCTCCCACATCTCACTTATTTTCTCTCTCCCCCTCTCTCTTTCTCTCTCACATTGTCTCTCTCCCCTTTTTTCTCTCTCCCATTTCTCTCGCTCATCTCCCTCATTTTCTCTCTCTCCCTCTCTTTTTCTCTCTCTCATTGTCACTCTCTCATTTTCTCTCTCTCTGTCTCTCTTGCTCTCTCTCTCTCCCTCCTATTCTCTCTTTCCTGCTCCCGCCTCATGCACTTGGGCATTTTCATTTCTTTTTCCTCTCTATCTCTCTCTCAGCCCCCACCCCCACCAATCTCTTCTCTCTTCTTTTCATACTTCCTTGCTTTCTGATTACTTTTTAAAGGCAGGTTATCATTATAATATTATTTGTAATTCTGGAAAAAGTCGAGTGCTGTCTTTCTGAAGGAGATGTTCTCTCTCTCACTCCACACAGCTCCAACAGCTCTGTCTCTGAGGAGCTATTACTTGGCTGGATGGTTTTTACAGCAGTGAGTGTGTGTCAGCATTGCACTGAGTTTGGTGAAATGGGTCACATTACACTCTGACAGAATATCCTCTGTTATTTAAGCTTGATCTCAGCTTCGATTTGTCACTGTTCAGCTTTGCAATGTTTGCTGTCTGTTGCTGTTTCTTTTGTTTATCATTTCTAAATGACTGAGCAAAGCATCATTACTTTTGACAAAACTGTGTGAAGTCATACATTTCATTCATGTGATAATGATGTAGGGGAGAGTGGGGCACAACGCATTGTTATTTTATGTAGTTAAACAAGTTCCAGCAGAACATATTCTTGACTTTTCACAGCAGTCTGGCAGATATTTATATTTTTTTCTCACTACCTGTTCCCAAAATCCCCTCAGCAGATGTTCAGTACAACACCATGTTTAGAAGAATATTTTTAGAGTATCTTCAAAAGAAACACCATCAATGCTTGTTCATGAATTATTTAAGTATCAACGCACATGTAGAAAACATGCTTGTTAGACAAACTCTAAAGAGAATCTCAATTAACAGCCTCTTTACAAGCACAAAAGTTTAGCAAAGCTCAGTAACACTGAGATTAATAACTGATCATGACATTGATTTATCAGTCTACTCAGGCTTTAGTAGGAACTTTAGTGCTTGTAAAGAAGTCGTTAACTGAGATACTCTTTAGAGTTTGTCCAACAAGCGTGTTTTCTACATGTGCATTGATACTAAAATAATTCATGGACAAGCATTGATGGTGTTTCTTTTACAGATACTATGTGTTTGGGTAACAACTCTAAAAATATTCTTCTAAACATGTAAAGGTAACCATATTATCAGCACTGCCTTTGCAAAATGTAACTTGGACTAAATACAAATACTTAATTTCTGGATTCTGAATACATATCTGTTACATGAAAACCCTGCAACTGTATTATGTCACTCCTTCTTGATGGCTGCATTTTGAAGCAGGAAAATTGCTCACCAAAAATTAATATTCTTCCATATAATTTTAAAACAGTCTGTTTTCTCTACGTTTTATGCAAATATTTATCAAAAACACTACAGATGTCATGTAAGTAAAACATTTTTCAGTTTTATTGCTTTTCTACATTATGAAAAAATGACAGCTTTATCTTCTATTTGCTACTCATATTTATTTTGATGCAGATATATTTTTATTTTTAAGTTAGAATGCTTGCCTGCTTGAAATGTAACATGCCATTCAGTCTGTTACAGTTAACCTTGTCTATGGGCTAAATGTGTGTGTGTGTGTGTGTGTGTGTGTGTGTGTGTGTGTGTGTGTGTGTGTGTGTGTGTGTATGACAAACTGACAGATTGCACTCTTTGTCTCGCACTGTGTCAGGAACAGGAGTGTCCACTGCAGGAAGTCCAGTCAGATTGCACAGATTATATAGAGACCGAGGATGGACCTTTATCAGGTACGGATAAGCAACCCCCACCTCCTTTAGCACTTCGATGAAATTCCATGGACAGAGGATGGACAGTTATCAGAAAAAAGCACAGGTTTCCTCTCCTCCTCTTCCTCTCTGTGTCATTCACAGAGGCCCAGAGAGGAAGCTACATACAGAGAGAGAGAGAGAGAGAGAGAGAGAGAGTGAGAGAGAGAGAGAGAGAGATAGAGAGAGAGAGAGAGAGAGAGAGAGAGAGAGAGAGAATGGAAAAAGGACAGCAGTGCTGCAGTCTAAGTGGAAAATATAATGACATACAGTCAGAAAGCGGGTTATCTATCTCCAGGGTAATGCTGGATGGAGCATGTCTAATTGCAGCTCTGTCTGTCATCCTCCATGCAGTTTTCCTGAACAGCTCTGATAAACACATGAGAAAACTTTAAGTTTTATTTCCCTTTCCTAGCATCATTATAGCCAGGTCAAGTTAGGGACATACAGAGTAGCTCTCTAACTTTCCCTCTTTCCCTCTTTCTCTCTCCATCTCTCTCTCTCTCTCTCTCTCTCTCTCTGAAGCTTGCCTATTGTATGAGTGTGATCAGTACATCTCAAAGAGCTGCAGTGTTAGCTTCTAGGGGAATGTACAACACACACACACACACACACACACACACACACCTGTACATCTGTACCCCACAACAGATTTGAAACGAAGCGGCCAAGACATGATTGAAGAGTAGACATTATTGGACAGTTAATTGGACAGTTATTGGACAGTTTCATGGCTAGTTAAGGCCTGTTACCTCATTATTTAATGACAAATTAAGGAGATTAAAAGTCTGGAGTTGATTGCAAATATTTTTGGTGTCTGGTATTTGGCATCTCTTCATATGCATCATTAGGCTGAAAAACCCAAACAAACCTATCTGAGAGGTTGCAGAAACTTTAGATGTGGCCAAGTCAACAAGTTAAAATAAAGCTTAAAAAGAAGGAATGAACTGGCAAGCTTAGCACCGTCAAAAGGCTTTGAAGAACATGGAAGACAGCTAAAGTGGATGATGGCAGAATTCTTTCCATGGTGAAGAAAAAACACTTCGCAACATCTTGTCAAGTCAAGGACAGTCTAGAGGAGGTGGGCGTATCGTAGTCAAAGTCTACAATCAAGAGACGCCTACATGAACATAAATACAGAGGGTTTAACTTAGATGCAAACCACTGTTAACACTCAAGAACAGAACATCCAGATTAGACTTTGCTAGAAAAGTCTTCCCACTTCTGGAACAAAATTCTTTGGACAGATGAAACCAAGAATAACTTGTATCATAATGATGGGAAGATATGGAGAAAGAAAGACGGCTAATGATCTGAAGCATATCATCTGTCAAACATGGTAGAGGCAGTGTTATAGCACGGGTATGTTTGGCTGCCGATGAAATTGCGTCTCTGGTGTTTATTGATGATGTGAGTGCTGATAGAAGTAGCAGGATGAATTCTGAAGTGTACAGAGCTATACTTTCTGATCAGATTTAGTCAAATGCTGCTAAACTGATAGGATGGTGCTTCATAGAATAAATGGACAATGACCCAAAATAAACCGCAAAAGAAAACCAAGAGCTTCTTAAGCCAAAGAAATGGAATGTTCTTAAGTGGCCGAGTCAGATACCTGACCTCGACACAACAGGGCACGCTTTTCACTTACTGAAGACAAAACTGAAGACAGAAATAGCCACATACAAGCAGCAGCTAAAGGCAGCTTCAGTAAAGGCCTTGTAAAGAGTCTCTAGGGAGGAAACTCAGCAATTGGTGAGGTCTGTGGGTTCCAGATTTCAGTCATTGACTGCAAAAGATTTGCATCAAAATTTAAAAACAGTCCTTGCATTTATAATTAAGTTATGTTATGAGAGATTATGACAAAATTGGCAGCAATTCTTAAACCATTAATGCAATATTTTTGTTAAACCCTTTGAATTAAAGCTGAAAGTCTATACTTCAATTCCAACTGGAGCACTTCATTTTAAATTGTGGCAGGGTAAAGAGGACAAATTACAAAAATTATGTTGCTGTCCAAATACTGGGACCTGACTATTGCTGCCCATTATGCCATCTTATTTTATTCATTTATTTTTACCTTTTGTTGGATATGTCATCTTGTTCGTTCTGAAAAACTTGTTTCCACACCAATATTGTCAAACTAAATGTCATGATACATATTAGGTGTTGTGAAGTGTCATGATTGTTTTTGCCATGTTGTCCAGCCTTACTACCAATCTCATATACAATATGTCCAACAGCACTCATTGATGGTACACAAATAATCCCCTAGATGAGGAACTATGGCACAAATAATTCCCTAGAAAGTAACTACAGAACATATGTTATGCACTGATTTGAAATATTGCTTGCATATATGTGGACTGTTTTTAAAGTGGGCCTTTAAACAGCTGAGACAAAGCAGAACTCTTAAAGCATTGTGGGATTTGTTGGTGTAATAGATGATCTGATTAATCCTTAAAGCCACTCCCCATTGATACTCAGCAAACTCCGCCATATGACAGGCTCTTTCTTCAGCTACTGCGGCCAATGAGGGAGTCCAGCTCTACTGCCTAATCCCACTTCAATCAGTGGCATTAAATGGGCTTCCTGCCACTGCTTTTAAAAGATTATTACTGCAGAATGATTCTCCATAGGTTAAAGCTAAGTCTCACAGAAACTGATCTAGCCACTGTGCATCAGCCATCAGGACTTATTTTTCGGCAAAAGTGCTCAGAATTTAAGTTTTTCCTTAAAATGGCCTTGACTTTCCCTCTTGTTTTGAACATGCACGGTGTATGTGTGTGTGTGTGTGTGTGTGTGTGTGGTCTTTCCTGTTCAGAGTTGAAGTCCTTGCTGATTCAGCATATTAATAGTCACTTGGTCAGTTGGTCACTCTACTCTCTATTGTTCTCTCCGTGTCAGTCTGCTCCACTGCGTCATGTGTGATGCACACAGCGTGATTACTGACTTGCACACAGCCCCAGAGAAACAGAGCAACACTAAAAACCTGCACGTTTTCATTCTGAGAGTTTTCCTTGATTTTCTCCCTTTATCTATCTATCTATCTATCTATCTATCTATCTATCTATCTATCTGTCTGTCTGTCTGTCTGTCTGTCTGTCTGTCTGTCTGTCTGTCTGTCCGCTTGCCTGTCTGTCTCTCTTTCTCTCCATCTCTCTCTCTCTCTCTCTCTCTCTCTCTTATTCTGTTTCTCTCTGCCTTCCTCTCTCGGTCTTTCTCACCCATTATTTTTCTTTCTGTCTATCTCTCCTGTTCTCTCTATCTTTCTGTCTGTCTCTCATTCTCTCTGTCTCTCTCTCTGTTTCCCTCTCTCCATTTTCCTCTCTCTTTGTCTCTCTCTGTCTCTGTTATCGTCCTCTCTCTCTCTCTCTCTCTCTCTCTCTCTCTCTCTCTCACTCTCTCTCTCTCTCTTTCAAATGCATCACCATGTTTGTAAAGTGACTCTGTAAGTGTAGTTACCAGTTTGTGTGTTTCGTATGCAGCTTGTATGAGTTACATAACAGCTTGTGTGTGTGTGTGTGTGTGTTTGTGTGTGTTTAGACTCTCAGTTTCATGACTGCTGAACATGTGTGCGGTCTCTTGTATGTGATCAGATCAGTACTGAGCCCTGATTGATTGGCATTTACATTGTGGGAGTAAAGAAACATTATTACATCACCTCTGCATCTCCTCTGCTCTGCATCTCTCTCCCCATTCATTTCACTCAGCTCCATTAGCCTAAGTGCTTGGCGTGCCCTGAGAAGGGAGCTATATGTGAGTGCATTTCACAATCGAGTCAGTGTGAGTGACAGATACAGCCTTCAGTCTGGCCTGATTTAAGACTGAGCGCTGTAAGCTTACAGGCCCCTCCATTCACTGTAAATACACTGCTATTCATCGTAACGAGCTGCGTCATCTGCTGTCATTTATTATAGAACAGGTCAGCGTCCAGACATGTTAATTGTCTTAAGTAGGTGGCTCTGATCTGAAGGAATGCTGATCAGATAAGTCTGTTTAAAGGCACATTTCATTTACAGCAATAATTTAAGGGAAATTACATTTAAAAGAGGCCATATTTGTAATTGCTAACTCTCTGATTAGAATTTAGCTTTAGAACTAAAGTTAAGAGTAGGTGTGTGTGGGTGGGTGGGTGTGTCCTGATCTCAACTTTTGTACTCTGAACAAAATGCGCTAAAGCTTGAAGAAGAGACGTGGATAAGATAAGAATCAGAAAAGCCTCTGAGCGTTTATGTATGTTATCAGGTATTTATGGGCCATTCTACAGAGGTGGATCAACCGCTGTCCCTCCCTAATAATAATGTTAAAGTGTATAAAAGACAAGTTCAAATATATTTACACACATCACACTTAATATTTAGCAAAATGACTTGACTATTAAAATTTGAATTAAAATATGTGTTTACATGTTGTTCTATGTTGCATGTCCCCAAGAAATTACACAAAAAAATAAAATGCTTGAATCAGTATTTGACAATTTAAAGAGAAATATTATTACATTACTATTACAACCAAAACAAATATGTCTTGGTGGTGACATTTTTTTAATAATCTGTCAAACACTATACAACACAGTATACATAATTTTACAGTCTTCACTGAAAAAATCAGGGAGGTTACATAAATTAACATTGTAAGGATGTTGAAAATATTGCAAAGTGTTGTATTTACTAAAACAGCCCTCAAATTATCTGTGATATTTCAATACTGATAAATTCAGAGAAGAGTCAAGGTAAAATACATGAATAGATTTCAGTATGTGCTCAAGAATTCTATAAATGTTAGCTTTTTTGGCACATACAACGTAAAGGTAATGGAAGACATGGAGACATTTCTAGATATTTTTCTAACCCCCAATTTGATCCACTTTTGTGGAATGTTTTTTTTTTTACCTGGTAGCTTTGCTTAGTAAATTGGCAGCTCTGTGTATACACCATACACATTTAAACCATGTACATCAGATACATTTAAAACAGAGTATATCTCTGCAATATATATATATAAATAACCCCAATTCCAATGAAGTTGGGATATTGTGTAAAACATAAATAAAAATAAAAACAGAATACGATGATTTGCAAATCCTTTTCAACCTATATTCAATTGAATACACTACAAAGACAAGATATTTAATGTTCAAACGGATAAACTTTATTGTTTTTTGAAAATATTCACTCATTTTGAATTTGATGCCTGCAACATGTTCCAAAAAGTCGGGACAGGGGCGTGTTTACCACTGTGTTACATCACCTTTCCTTTTAACAGCACTCAGTAAGCGTTTGGGAACTGAGGACACTAATTGTTGAAGCTTTGTAGGTGGAATTCTTTCCCATTCTTGCTTGATGTACAACTTCAGTTGCTCAACAGTCCGGGGTCTCCGTTGTCGTATTTTGTGCTTCATAATGCGCCATACATTTTCAATGGGAGACAGGTCTGGACTGCAGGCAGGCCAGTCTAGTACCCGCACTCTTTTACTACGAAGCCACGCTGTTGTAACACGTGCAGAATGTGGCTTGGCATTGTCTTGCTGAAATAAGCAGGACGTCCCTGAAAAAGACGTTGCTTGGATGGCAGCATATGTTGCTCCAAAACCTGCATGTACCTTTCAGCATTAATGGTGCCTTCACAGATGTGCAAGTTACCCCTGTCATGGGCACTAACACACCCCCACACCATCAGATTCTCTGAATCTTTTGATGATATTATGGACTGTAGATGATGAAATCCCTCAATTCCTTGCAGTTGCAGATTGAGAAACGTTGTTCTTAAACTGCTGGACTATTTGCTCACGCAGTTGTTCATAAAGTGGTGAACCTCGCCCGTCCTTGCTTGTGAACGACTGAGCCTTTCAGGGATGCTCCCTTTATACCCAATCATGACATGTTTCCAATTAACCTGTTCACCTGTGGAATGTTCCAAACAGGTGTTTTTTGAGCTTTCCTCAATTTTCCCAGTCTTTTGTTGCCCCTGTCCCAACTTTTTTGGAACGTGTTGCAGGCGTCAAATTAAAATGAGTGAATATTTGCAAAAAAACATTAAAGTTTATCCATTTGAATATTAAATATCATGCCGTTGTAGTGTATTCAATTGAATATAGGTTGAAAAGTATTTGCAAATCATCGTATTTTGTTTTTATTTATGTTTTACACAACGTCCCAACTTCATTGGAATTAGAGTTGTGTATATATATATATATATATATATATATATATATATATATAATTTTATTCCAAGCCAGTTTAGAGCATTTCCATTGGTCCATTTATCATGAATTTTTCACACAATATAAAGTGCAGCTGCTGTGCTCCAACAATGTAGAATGATTTTATAAATATTTATTTATATATTTATTTATTTATTTTATTTTGGACAGTGACATCAAATAAAAGTGTTCATAAAAGAATACATATGACAATGAAAAGTACATATGAACAGAAAGGCAGTTCATTAGTTATATATGAGCACTACTGGGTAAAATTGTCAGCCAGTCATGAAAACTGAGCAGGACATCTGATCATCAGCACACCTGATTTCCTTTAATGAAGGACTGATTAGCTGAATGAGGCACTGGATGGTAAACTGTAAATACTTTATCAAGGAGAGATTTGGAAATTGTTAGGCTAACATTGTCTTTTATTGTGGAATAAAGCAAAAGTACACAACCTCTTCAAAAGTCTTCAAGAAAAGAAGTGAATAAAATTTCAAAATGCACAGAGCTTTCAACTTGTATGGGGTGCGCAAGTCTCACAACAGTGATTTGATTGATTTATGACACTATAAAAATGTCAGTGCATCATGAAACCTCAGATTTCACCATAATACACTAAGATTAGATTCTTTTGGTATGATTCAGAATTATGTAAATATTCAAACCTAGAGAAACTAATTACACAGTAGTTGAATACAGACAATGTAAATAGTACACCTCTCTGGGATTTTTCATATTTAAAAGTAGCCTGAAATCTTTATTTTAGTCAAAATATGGGTGCCTACTTTATTGAATATAATTGTAATCCATTATGTACTGTAATATTGATGACCCTCAGATAGATGCATAATGATGCACTGATGATGTATTTCACACTCCTAGTCATGCACCATATTGTACTGCAAACTTCTTGAGGGTTTTATATATATATATGTGTGTGTGTGGAAGTGAGCTCCTGAGAGACACAAGATGCCAGCCCCAGGGCTCAGCCACATTCCACTGCTCTGAGTAGCATCATCATTAACAACAAGTGCAATAAGTACAAGAAGGGCATGACAAGAACCATTATTAGCTGCTCTTATTCTCGATAAGAGCTGTAGTCCTCAGCAGACTAACAGTGGTTTTCTGTTTTTTGGAGATTGCTGTGTTATTAGTACAGCAGTGATGACGTCAGACAGAGGACACAGTGAGGTCACTCAGTAACATGGCTGCTGCTCCTGTCCCTGAGACTGACTCAGTGGGAGCTATTATACTAGGAGTATCCGAGCTACTCTCATTTTAAGCTGGCAATGAGGTCATTCAGTCTTGGCAAACAGAAGGCGCTATGCACGTAACATTTGTGCCTGTTTTACATGCTGAACCAGCACACTCCGATCAGAGACTGAATGAGTATTGGCGAATTATTGATTATTTGGAATGAAAGAAGATGTTTTGTGGTCAGCCATACTGTTTATATCTCCATTTAACCATAAAATCTTTGTTGCACTGACAGTACATTTGCTTAATTTTAGTGTCAAATATGCATACAAACGCATTGTTGTACTGCAGACTTGTTCATAGTGCACTGGTCCCTGCTGAGTGGTGAAAAGCTCCAGCTCCAGGCTATGCAAGCAACAGTCATGTGTACAGTATTGATTCCCCAGTGTCATATGCCCTCCCCCTTCTCAGCTTATAAAAGCTTCTGACAATACTATTGGTATAATTATGCTGTTACTATTACTGCAAATGATAAAATAAGGTAAAAATATAAGCAAAAAGTGCCATCAGAAACTGCCACTGTCAAATTAGGAGTTTGAATATATCAGTGGTGTGTGGTTTGAGAGCAAAGGAAGAGATACTGTGTTTCAAAAGCACTTTTTACAAGCTTAACCACATGCTGAACTCTCTGCATATGTTATACTGAAGGGGCAAAAATCTTCACTCTTCTGTTTCTTTCACTTATATTTTGGCCATTCAGAATCTAATAAAAATATACACTGTTGCTTTCACTGGCTTCAGACATTATTCACTTTGAATAATGTTTCAGTGTATTTAAAAGATTTCAGGTTCACTCTGCAGCATTATTACTGCATACATGTTTTTTAAGAATCCTCAGAGATGCTGGTTGAGCTCCCAAAATGACTGCACTATGGGCGGGTCTGTTTTCCAGTTAGATTAAATCTCATTGCTAGAGTGGGTCCCCAGCTCCACAGAAGTAGGTCACGGTGAGGAAATGTGCATTTCTATGTCCAATTATTCATAACAGACGGTGCATTTATGATATCCATGCAGATGTTACTAAAAATGAGCTGGAGCTAACTTGAGCACTTGTATGAGTAGATGTTTGTTATCTGATGGAGATGCATTTTTTTAATTGAAAGCATCAGATTCAGGGTTGTTGGCCAAAGACTGTTTATTCGCACATACTATGAACCTTAATGCCAGAGCACACCGACCCAAAAGACACCAACCATCACCAAAACTGTAATGTTGGTAATTATTTTAGGATGTGTAGAAAAAGAACTGATAAACCAAATCAATCAGTGTGAATAGAGAGAACATTCGAGAAGAGTGTGAATGGAGAAGAACATTCTAGAAGATTATGTATAAAGCAGAACATTGTAGAACAGTGTCAATGGAGAAGAAGATCCTAGAAGACTATGAATGGACGACTCTATTGTAGAACAGTGTTAATGGGGGAGAACATTCTAGAAGTGTAGGAATGGTGGAGAACATTGTAGAACAGTGTTAATGGAGAACAACATTCTAGAAGAGTATGAATAAAGGAGAACATTGTGGAACAGTGTTAATGGGGAGAACATTCTAGAAGTGTAGGAATGGTGGAGAACATTGTAGAACAGTGGTAATGGGTGGAACATTCTAGGAGAGTATGAATAAAGGAGAACATTGTAGAATAGTGTTAAAGGGGGAGAACATTCTAGAAGAGTATGAATAAAGGAGAACATTGTAGAACAGTGCTAATGGGAGAGAACATTCAAGTGTCTATCAATAATCAGACACAAGCATAGCACACCAACTAATGTTTGCGTTTGGTGGTGTTAATTGGTGTTTGATGGTGTTTGTCTGTGATAGCTGGTGGTACTTGATATTTGTTGATGATTTGGTGTTTGCTGGTGATAGCTGGTGATACTTGATATTTGTTGGTGATTTGGGGTTTGTGATAGCTGGTGATACTTGATATTCGTTGGTGATTTGGTGTTTGTTGGTGATAGCTGGTGAGACTTGATATTTGTTGGTGATTTGGTGTTTGTGATAGCTGGTGATACTTGATATTTGTTTGTGATAGCTGGTGATATTTGATATTTGCTGGTGATTTGGTGTTTGTTGGTGATAGCTGGTGATACTTGATATTTGTTGATGATTTGGGGTTTGTGATAGCTGGTGATACTTGATATTCGTTGGTGATTTGGTGTTTGTTGGTGATAGCTGGTGAGACTTGATATTTGTTGGTGATTTGGTGTTTGTTGGTGATAGCTGGTGATACTTGATATTTGTTGGTGATTTAGTGTTTGTGATAGCTGGTGAAACTTGATATTTGTTAGTGATTTGGTGTTTGTTGGTGATAGCTGGTGAAACTTGATATTTGTTAGGGATTTGGTGTTTGTTGGTGATAGCTGGTGATACTTGATATTTGTTGGTGATTTAGTGTTTGTGATAGCTGGTGATACTTGATATTTGTTGGTGATTTAGTGTTTGTGATAGCTGGTGAAACTTGATATTTGTTAGTGATTTGGTGTTTGTTGGTGATAGCTGGTGAAACTTGATATTTGTTAGGGATTTGGTGTTTGTTGGTGATAGCTGGTGAAACTTGATATTTGTTAGGGATTTGGTGTTTGTTGGTGATAGCTGGTGAAACTTGATATTTGTTAGGGATTTGGTGTTTGTTGGTGATAGCTGGTGATACTTGATATTTGTTGGTGATTTAGTGTTTGTGATAGCTGGTGATACTTGATATTTGTTGGTGATTTAGTGTTTGTGATAGCTGGTGATACTTGATATTTGTTGATGATTTGGGGTTTGTGATAGCTGGTGATACTTGATATTCGTTGGTGATTTGGTGTTTGTTGGTGATAGCTGGTGAGACTTGATATTTGTTAGTGATTTGGTGTTTGTTGGTGATAGCTGGTGATACTTGATATTTGTTGGTGATTTAGTGTTTGTGATAGCTGGTGAAACTTGATATTTGTTAGTGATTTGGTGTTTGTTGGTGATAGCTGGTGAAACTTGATATTTGTTAGGGATTTGGTGTTTGTTGGTGATAGCTGGTGATACTTGATATTTGTTGGTGATTTAGTGTTTGTGATAGCTGGTGAAACTTGATATTTGTTAGTGATTTGGTGTTTGTTGGTGATAGCTGGTGAAACTTGATATTTGTTAGTGATTTGGTGTTTGCTGGTGATAGGTGGTGATTCTTGATATTTGTTGGTGATTTGGTGTTTGAGTTTGTTGGTGATAGTTGGTCTAAGTTGGAGTGACAGTTGTTTTTTGTTGGTGATAGTGTTTGTTTTGTTGGTGATTGTGGGCTTATTTTGATGTTAAATGGTATTTGTGGAGGGTAGTTATTGTTTTTGTCTGTGATAGCTGTTGTTAGGTGGTATTCATTGGTGTTTGTTGGGCTAGTGTGCTCTGGGTTTTTTATTTCACCTTGGTCATAAGAAAACAAAAAAAACTTAAAAATCTGATAGTACCTCAAAACAGGATATGAGAAGCATTGCTATGGTTACCGATGAGTGTTATTTCCTGTCAAAAGGCCATCAAGGCGTGATACTTACCGTATCGCTATGATCCACTGATTCATTTCATTTGTGAAGATAGCTTGTGCGATTAGAGACTGGATGGTGTTTTGTACTGAAGAAAATCTGTGACAGATGTCACATAAGCTGGCCTATGTTGTTATATACAAAGATGCTGTTGTCATGGTAATTACAATCTATAATGCTGCAACTTCTTTGGTACCAGAACTAGAGAATAACAGTACTGAGTCCAGTTGTGACTCAAACACAGATGGTGTAACTGAAAGTGGTGATTCTTTGGATGGGAAATGTATTTTTCTTTTTCAGGTTTTTGCCTTGAATTTCCCGTCAGTAGGACTCTGGATTATTGACAGAATCTCTGGGGATTGCCTCATTTTCGTTAGCTCCAAACATCAGACCCCCCCCTTTCTCCCCCTAAACAGCTCACATCTGTTTCCTGCATGCTGGGCTGGGGCTGCAGTTTTGGGTAATCTCTAGACCTGTCCCAGTAATGAGTCACCCCTCTGTAGTTATATCATTTTATGGGGTTCTCTACTACTGCACACATGAGGCAGAGCTGTGGAATGTACTGCACAGCTATCATTTTTAAACTATGAAGGAAAGGGGGGCTAACTATGAATATATGAAAGGTTTTATTCCAAACCCCATCATAGATGACTCTGGATAATTTTCTTTTTTTCATGATGTAACTTATTAGGAGTGGGCTTCATATATACAAGTAGCATTGGTAATATTGTGATTAATAAAAACAGTTTTCAAGCTGTCTGAAAAAAAAACTGTAACTCAATTTTTGTCATTTTTTCATGATGAAGGGACCAAAATACTATATATAAATATATATATATATATATATATATATATATATATATATATATACACATACATACATTCACACCACACACACACACACACACACACACACACACACACACACACACACACACACACACACACACACATATATATATATATATATATATATATATATATATATATATATATATATATATTCTTTTCATGGGACAACACTATAGAAATGAAACTTGGACATAACTTTAAGCAGTCAGTGTACAGCTTGTATAGCAGTATAGATTTACTGTCCTCTGAAAAGAACTCAACACACAGCCATTAATGTCTAAATAGCTGGCAAAGTGAGTGCACAGTGAACATATGAACACACAGTGAACATGTCTCAAAGTGTCAATGTTTCATGTGACCACCATTATTATCTAGCACTGCTTTAAACCTCTTGAGCATGGAATGATGTCATGAAGCTGGTGGATGTTAAACACCTTGTGCTCCTCCTTTCGCTTGAGGATGCTCCACAGGTGCTCAGTTGGGTTTAGGTCTGGAGACATACTTGGTCAGTCCATCACCTTTAACTTCAGCAAGGCAGTTGTCATCTTGGAGGTGTGTTTGGGGTTGTTGGCATGTTGGAAAACTGCTATGCAGAGCAGCTTCTGAAGGGAGGGGATCATGCTCTGCTCCAGAATGTCACAGTACATGGTGGAATTCATGTTTCCCTCAGTGAACCGCAGCTCCCCAGTGCCACTCATGCAGCCCCAGACCATGCTACCATCACATTGCTTGACTGTAGGCAAGAAACAGTTGTCTTGGTACTCCTCACCACGGTGCCACAACACATGCTGGACAACATCTAAGCCAAATAAGTTTATCTTGTTCTCGTCAGACCACAGGACATGGTTCCAGTAATCCATATTCTTGGACTGCTTGTCTTCAGCAAACTGTTTGCAGGCTTTCTTGTGCATCAGCTTCAGAAGAGGCTTCCTTCTGGGACAATGGCATGCAGACCGAGTTGATGTATTGTGTGGCGTATGGTCTGAGCACTGACAGACTGACCTTCCTCTTCTTCAACTTCTGCAGCAGTGCTGGCAGCACTCATGTGTCTATTTTTTTAAGCCTAAGTGGCAGACTTACAAGGTGTTAGAAACATTCCTCAGAGATTCTGGTTGGTTATTTGAATTCCTGTTGCTTTTCTATCATCTCGAACCAGTCTGCCCATTCTCCTCTGACCTCTCACATTAACAAGGCATTTTGGTCCACACAACTGACCGCTCACTGGATATTTCCTCTTTTTCGGACCATTCTCTGTGAACCCTAGAGATGGTTGTGCATGAAAATCCCAGTAGATCAGCAGTTTCTGAAATACTCAGACCAGCCTGTCTGGCACCAACAACGACGCCATGTTCAAATTCACTTAAATCGCCTTTCTTCCCCATTCTGATGCTCGGTCTGCACTTCAGCAAGCTGTCTTGACCACCTCTGCATGCCTAAATGCATTAAGTTGCGGCCACGTGATTGGCTGATTAGCTATTTGTGTTAACAAGCAACAAGTGGTCGGCGAGTGAGTGTATATATAAAGTACATGTATATATGTATATATAAAGGCATATAAAATACACATATAAAAAACTGATAAATGGTTCTTTACGTGATTAAAAGGTTAATGATGAGGAAACACTGTAATATGTTTCTTCAAAGACCAAAGAACCTTTTTAAAATAAGTTTGCCATTGTTAGAAGTCAGCTCAAGAAGTGTTTTTCACAAGTAGGGCAGCTGTAAAACAAAACTTGTTGCATCCTTCCTCTCTCTCTCTCTCTCTCTCTCTCTCTCTCTCTCTCTCTCTCCAGATCACCACACTGTTACGGGAAATCGCATGACCCTTGCGTATTCCCCATCCAGTACAGTCAGTCTGCGGGAAAGACAAAGAAAAAAAAAACAGAATCTCCATCCGTCTACATACAGCAAGGGGTTTCCTGAGAAATAAGTGTCTTAAAGCCGATGAATCCACATCAATCCGTGTGCCCACCCTGCGAGTAAAAAACGATGTACGAACTACAGGCATATATGACTGATAACGGCAGACGCTTAACAAGACAGTAACGATACAAGAACATAGCCAGCATTTGGAGGGAAGATTGACTATCTCGCTTTGTGTGTGCGCGTGAGCCGTTATACTTTTCCCACCCGCTTTCCAACCCGCCCCGCCCTCCCGTATTAACACTAGCCAGGAGGGCGGGGACTGTCGGAATGCGGGTGGGTTAAAAACCTCGCCCGTACCGGAGCCGTACAGTCTCCTCCTCCCGGTCCTGCGCCACGCCCAGGCGACTCTCGGGGTCTCCCCGCTCTGCAGAAGCATGGAAAGCATGAAAGAACTGGGCGGAGTCTTTCGCGTGACTCAAGCGTTGGGTCACATTGACCCCACCCCCTCCCCCACTAGTATTAATTTCCATTTTCTATGGGTCTCGGTCTACTACTGAACTGTTTCCAGGAGAGGTTTGCAGACACACCTTAAGGTGGAAAGTGCTCCAAAACACGAGCCGATGCGTTTGCAACGGCCGCTCGTCCCATCCAGTTGAGCTCGCGGGTTGGAGAAGTGTGCTTTAAAGTCGTTTTCCTGAGGTAGGTCTCTGTTTTCTTTATGGGACGTGGGCAGCGTAAGCACGTTATCTTTGTTGCTTTTTTGCCTGGGAACGGTCTCAGGAACGGTCTCAGTCTGCTCTTTTATTTCTAAATATCACCTCACACTGAGGGAAACTAGTAAAACAGCAGGGCAGTCTTTTGTTCAGCGCGGTTACTGTGAGTGGAACAATACTAGTCTACCTAGAAAGAAAGGAAAGTAGGGTTTACGGTTTTCTACTTTGAGACACCAATACCGTTTGTTATTGCCCTTAAACTGTAGGTTACATTTGGTCCAGACGAGAATGATTCAGGATGAACTTTAAGGTCACCAGAAATCACTGTTTTCATTCCATCCATACAAAGCGTCCCAGTGTCAGACTGGAAATGAAACTATGGCACTGGAGCAGCTGATTAGATAGAGATTTGCATTTGTGAGTGGCTGAGGAGGTGAAATGGTTTAGTTTAGTTGGTCAGAGGCAGCACAGATGCAGTGAGTCAGCCAGATCACATGGAATTGGTCATGTCTTGTTCTGTGGTGTTTGACAGAGAGACAACCGTTTATATGAGCGTGTGTGAAAGGTCAGGTTTTCCATTTATTTACAGTTACATTCTGTGCTTTAAGCCTGTTTTACTACTATATTTAAATACTCTAATGCTCAGACTCAGCGCTGGGCAATGTGATTTCTTTTTCTCTCTTTCTTTTTTAAATATTACGCCAAAATATGCCACCACATGCTTTTCTGAGCACGTTGTGGATGTCAGTTCTTAAAAAACTCTTACCAACTGTATGTTTCTTTACAAAGAGCCTAATTAGGCCTGGTTAACTGGATTTAGTGCAGCACAGTGTGTTAAATGTTAAACACAAATCATTGGATTCATATATGATGACATTTTTAAAAGGAGCTCTTACTTATTAACTTATCAGATGTCATAAAAAAATATGTTGTCACATATCGTGTCTCATGAAAACTTCTTAAAGTATCGTGATGTTGCGTTTTTGCCATATCGCCCAGCTCTGTTTAGTTCAAATGATGAGGAGTGCAGGTTGATTGAAAGTGTTTTTGAGGTTTGGGCTTATGTACATTGCTTTGATTCTGTCTTCTTAGCTTCATTTTAACTAAGGAATCTGTTTCATTTGTTTGATAAACTGCTTGTTACCAGGACATTTTCTTGGGTTGAACAA
This sequence comes from Pygocentrus nattereri, assembly GCF_015220715.1. Classification (NCBI taxonomy): domain Eukaryota; kingdom Metazoa; phylum Chordata; class Actinopteri; order Characiformes; family Serrasalmidae; genus Pygocentrus; species Pygocentrus nattereri. The sequence continues at coordinate 7,844,137 of NC_051217.1, read as the reverse complement.
CAAAACTTTCACAGTCCAAATAGAGGAGAACACAACCAGCTGTCCACCGTTGGTCTGGTGACACAGTAACAGTGTAAAGAGGTAATAAGTACTGCACTACTGGCCTGTTGCACTTATAGTATAGAGAACGGAGCCGTGAAATCAGTGAAACTGCCACACTCCTGAGCACGGGATAGCTGTCATCAGAAATTAGTGATAATGCTCCGATACAGTGACTGTGTGTGAGAGCGCAGGCATACCAGAGTGAGTTTGTCAGTGTGGGGGGGGCACTGTGGGCAGGGATGGGTAGACTCTGACCACATGTGTTTGCTATTTGGAGAGTATTTTGTCAAACGCCTTACATCTGTTTTTTGATCTTTGAACTAGATCCACCCCCTCCAGTGCTATGGAACTCTTTTCCTTCCCCTGTGTGTGTGTCTCTGCTTCTTTTTCTCTCTTTCTGTGTTCTGTATGTGTGTGTGTGTCCATGTGTATGATGGAGCTCATTCAAAATGAAAGCAAGTATGTGAAGAAGAGAATGAGCAATGTCCTTTCGTTTCCTGGACGATGATGTTGTCCCAGGAGGGGTGGGACAGGGTGGAAGGACTGAAACGTGGTTTTTGTCATGTCTTCCTGTGCTTGGAGTGCTACACATTATATGGGAAAAGAATGATCTTGGTTTGTGTTTGTCTTTTACATCTTAATGAGTGTGATTTTATAAATAGAGGCTTAGTCTCTTGATACATTGGATTGCAGATATCATGCAATCATTTAATTACTGGTTTTGAAGTGATGTGAAAAAAGTTACATTGCAGTACTTAAATAGATTTTCACAGTACTCGGTGCGTATTAAGATTTTTTGTTTTTTAATGTTTGATGAGGTCGAAAAAACACAGTTAATTGTTTTGATGATCCCTACAATGTGCTGAGAAAAGTGGTATAATTAATTGTGATAATTACATCACCATCATATTGCCCACTCTCACTACCAGTGTGATTCAGCCCAGCACATTTTTGCTGCTTATACTTGCAAACTTTATTTATAGATGAGAGTAGAACTCATTGTCTAGATATGAGCATTACCCAATCAAAGCACATGTAGTCACACTGTTCACTTGGCTGGCGTTGCCCCAAATGGTGAAGCTACTGACTCATTTGTGAGTGTTATGACTAAGAAAACGGTCACAGAGACAGTTCGGGACTCTATCTGATTACCTGTACACTCTTAAAAATAACATTTCCTAATTGATTCTTCGTTTGGACTTACAGTTCTAAGAAAACTGTTGAATTGAAAAGTTCTTTCCAGACTTGGCTTCAGTTTGACTCATTTATTTTAGTAGTATGTAATACAAAGTTGTAGCAAGTTGGAGTTCAGTTCTTTGCCCAGGCATGTACACCACACCTCACTGCACCAATAAACGCCCTTAGGCAAGACACATAACATTTGCCTACCTCTGTGGCATGATTAAAACTGTAAATCACTCTGGATAAGGGTGTCTGCCAAAATGCATCTATGTAAATTTATGCTAATTTAGAAAGTAGTGCATTAATGACTGTCATCTTCTTGAAATGTGTGAACAGTTCAATGAACAGTTATGATGGTGGGTGTCTGATTGCTGGAATCCTCTCTTTATTCTTTGGTAGCCCTCAACACAACCACTCCCATGAGTCAGCAGCCTGCTAGGGTCCACACTGCATTCTGTCCATACTGCGCATTCTGTGTGTGTGTGTGTGTGTGTGTGTGTGTGTGTGTAGATCATGTGTTATCTGTAGGAATGCATGACTCCTGCAGGAGATGTAGTTCTTTTAAGGTCGGTTTCCCAGACAGGGCCTAGTTCTGGACTACACAGCATTCTGAATGGAGATTGAAAAGAATGCATAGTTGGGAATGCGAGTGATTTTGATATTAGTCAGGAAATGCAGCTTCCTAGAACGAATGCTCTGAGCATGTACATCCACTACCACTTGCATCTATGCTGTTCGTACTAGGCATTGGCATTTGCATCACTGATATCACAGAAGCCCACAGTATGCAAATGAGCCCTCTTAACCAATCAAGTATGCTTTACTGTGTATTCCGGACATCCTGACCATTCACAGTCCCAGATAAGTGCTTCTGTGAGTACTCTGGATTTTCATGTAATCCAGCAAAATAAATTCTTGTGATCTATGTCATGCATTTCTTTATACATCATATTAATGATTCTCCTGTCTGGTTTTAATATGCTGCAAGCTGTGTCACAGTTGCAACATGCAGTAATATAATCGCAATACTTCTTTTAAAATTCATATCATGCAGCTCTGTGTGCGCTGTGTTCTTTATAGGCTTTGATGCCTGTAGTGTTTGACAGTTTCCTGCTTCCTCTGTCGGCTTGTGTTGTTAATCTTGCTCGTACGTTATCTCACTCCTCTCTCACTCTAAGCTAATGATAAACTAATTTGATTGGGAGAAGATTACAGCGATGTGGCGCAACACTGCTGCCTCTGTTCTCGCAGCATAAAGCGTGCCGCGCTTGTTTATGTTCTTTGTTTGCAGTTGCCATGGATTTCCATTGTGACCTCATCATCCAGGGACTGCATTTTGACATGCAGCCATGAGTTGTTTTGCTCTACTTTGCCTGCAGTGATCTGATTGGATGATGATGCAAGAAGGGGGCATGCATAACACATGATCTGGATGGGTAAGAAAAAAAAAATCAAACCTGAGCTTCGTTCCTCTCCACTATCAATGGTAAAATGCACAAACAAAGAGGAGACAAAGCTGTGCATTAATCAAGGTAGTGGGACATAACAGCTTCAAATCTGGCAGTCTTATGGTTGCACACGCAAACATACCTCCCACATTGAACGATTGAATCGGGTTGCCAGTCCATCATTCAGATGTTCAGACCAGAGGTTCTCTCAGTTAAAGACATAAGCCCATACAAACATCTGAGTAACATCTAGGTGGCACAAAATGAGCCCTTGTACCACCAAGAGCTTGAAAATTATTTGTTGATTGGATAACCACTAGACATAGACATTTTTGGCTGGATACACTCTGAGCTGGTATAATGGTGTCAAACCAAGGTATAGCTTTGTTGTTTTTGTTCTCTCATGAACAAAGGAGGGCTACCCCATGCCCACTATCCATCCACCACTGTGAGGGACCGCAGGCAAAGAGGAGTATGAAGGAGGGGGAGGAGATCACGTTATCTGTAGCAATACATGACTCCTGCAGGACATGTAGGACTTCTAGGGTTGGCTTCCCAGACAGAGACTAGTTCTGGACTACACAGCATTCTGAATAGGGATTGAAAACATTATGTTGTCTGGAACTAAATCCCTGTCCAGGAAATCAGTTCGTAAGATGTACAGAGATTGTTGTGTGCTTTTTATATGTAGATGTAGATAGACTAGCAGACTGCATAGATTAATGCAAAATGATCTAAGATTTTCTTAGTCTGTCCAGTGCCCACTGAATCAAGGGAAGCTTCTATAGAGCTCTTTGAGTGAGCTACACAGCTGGAGAAAATGAAAGAGATTTTTAGCAAAAGCAATCATTTAGTGAAATAGTTTTAAATAATGGGATATTAATCAGTGATGGTGATCAAATGGTGAATGTTGTGAGTCTTGTGCCTCTGTGTGATTGCAGTATTTATTTCTTTCAGACATCTGATCAGTTAGAATCATGCTCAAACACTCTAGTGCCCCACAGGATGAAATACACCACCAACAATATTGCACAATGTACATTTGTCCTACTTCAGGATAGATTTGTTTCAGGATTATATTAGATTCATTCTTTTGTTTTCTGCTGATGTCACAATTTTAATGCCTGGTATCTTTAGTTAGATTTATAGACAAATTCTTTTGTATGTATTAGCATTAACAATTGTAAAGTTAGATCGCTTTGTTTGGGACCCATAAAGCAATTCAGTCATTGTTGGCTGTCTGTAAAACTGCCTGCTGACCCGTGGCAGTCAATGGCAATGGCTCTGCTGCTCACATTGATTTTCCTTTTTCAGTCAGAAGCCTCCAAAATTGAACAAAGGAACATTATAGTCTCTCTCTTACTTGTTTTTCCATTTTTTTCCCTTGTGTAATTACACTAACACTCAAGGACATACTGTGAAGGAAAGCTCTTGCAGAAACTGCACATGGATGTTAATACCATGGTCCAATAACACTAATGGAAAATGACCAAATGAATCCTTTACCAGTATGACCTAATGATTTAAGTTTTACACTCTTTTGTCCTTTACTCAAATTCTCCTTAAAATGCATCAAAGTTTGACTTTAAAAGAGCATGTGTTTGTGCTGCTGTGTACATGTTTGAGACATGACATGACCAGCTGTCTGTCTGCAGTGATAGACAGTGCCAGATCAGCAGTCTCTAAAGGCTTACTCGCGCTGTGTCTGGATAATGGCAGCAGTTGTTTTTTGTTACCTCTGTAAAGCATGCATGCGTGTGTGTTTTGGGGGTCCCAGCTAATCCTTCTTACTGTGCCAGAGAGCCAATGAGAGCCTCAGAATGAAAGGTGGGCTTATGAGGCCATTGCTGTTATCTGTCCACTCAGACACAACAGATAACCTCATGTCTCTTATTGACCCACTCTTATAATTGTTTGTGTGGTAGAGGACCCTCGGTACAGTGATATTTGCGTATGTGTGTGTTTTGTGTATTATTACAGAATACAAAAATTTAATTGTTGATCTAATCAGCATAAATCTCTCACCTTGAAATGATTCAATTCAATGTTCATTTCAATGACGATCCTTTAGGAAGCGATTCAGTGCATCATGAAATCACAAATTTCGCTACATTTTAGTTTTTTGCAATTTACTTATTAGGGTGTACTTCAGAATTATGTTAAAATCAACTGAATACCAAAATAAATGTGACCATAGGAACTTTTTAAACAGTAGAGGAATACATATAAAACTAGTTAAAACAAAGTACTTTATTTTTCATTTTAAAAACGGGTTTCAGTTTTATTTTCAAGAATGAGTGCATGCTTTAAAGATTACTATTCTATACTAATATTATACTGTAATCAGTTGTCATGGATTATAATATTTCGAAATTGCCTAACCTCTCATATAAACAGACATTGTTATAGGAACGTGCAATGATATCAGAATCATATCTGCATGGGCAGATAATTGATACATTTTTTTTCAGTGTTGGACAGATGTTCAGATGTGACCAATTCACACCAATATTTGAGGATGCATTTATTGTATTCTGGAAAAGCAGTATGTTTCGGTGATGCTGGTCCACTATGCTAACATTTTCTTCATTTAACTGCGTTTGTAACCTTGTACTTCTCCATGTTACATGTTACTTTTCTTTATAATGCTAATCCAAGTGGTTTCAGTCCCATTTTCTATCTTGCATTGACATTGACAGAAACAGTACTACTACCTTAAGTACAAGTTACTCATTTTTCAGCATCAGGAAAAAAAGCAGAAATATATATTTAACAGAAAATTACACAGAAGCCTCCACAACTAAATATATCACATTTTTCAGTATTTAGTGTGTCCAGTCTTTGCCTTTATTACAGCTTTTACTCTTTTCAGGAGACTGAAAATCTAAAGAAATCTAAAGGGATCCAAAGGGATCACATTCATTGAGGTTGGGCTCTGGGCTCTGGGCTGCTCAGCTTGTTCTGAAATTATCGTCAGTTTCTTTGCTAGATTTACATATGTTCTTTCTTTCCTTTTCTATTTTCTTTTCTCAGTAACAGTTTCATGATGCTACACTTGCTTTTAGAGCCATAATGGTAAGTTGTCTTCTCACAGTGGAAGGATGTACAGAAACATCTGTGGATTTTTTTTCAGATCTGAAGCAAGAGTGGAGCTTGATTTTTCACCCATCTCTCAAAGATGAAAGCGTTAATGTTTATAGATTTAGTGGTCTGTCAGGTCTTGCTCACTTGTTAGGAGTCACATTTTTCTCTATATCTTTTATTCAGTTTGAACTCCGATTAAGGAAACTTTGAAAAGTCCTGAAAAACAAATAACACGTAATAAATGTTTCTCTTTCTCTCTGTCCAATGTCATCTGTCTCACAGTCACACACCTCTCGTTTACCCTTATACTTCACTTGTGACATAACAGGTGCTGAACACAGCTGAGTGGAATCTATAGCTTTGCTATACTGTAGCTTTTGTTCTATAGCACACAGCTGCTGCAGTACACGCACAACACACACATACACATACATACACACACACACACACACACACACACACACACACACACACACACACACACACACACACACACCCCCACACCTGATACTTTCTGAGCAAGTACTGTGCCCCCTGACCTCATTCTCAAATGGAGGTAATATTTAACAGTGGTCTGGAGTTGACAGAACTGTAGTGCAGGTCAAATGTACAGAAGAACAGGTGGATTGACACAAGACTAAGATACTGATCTACTGCATAAGAACACTGTTTCTCTTCTGACGCTTATGCATTCATAAACATGTATACTTAGTAATGGTAATATAGTAGTAAAGCTCTTTTTTAAGTGTAACTGCAAGTATAAGATATTCACATGTGATCTATACAACTACTAGCACTGCGATGTTTGTGTGCAGGAGTGTAGGAGCACAATAGAAAGCATTTGCAGGTTCATCACATTCTTGCAGTCTGACATAACCTTGTGTGGTAGTCAGTCTGAATGATCTCCATTCAGTTAGGGACTTTATATGCACGCATGCGCACCAGATTGTTCAAAGTAGAAAAGGCAACAATACCATACAAGGTACTGATATCAAGACTAATACCACTCGAATGCTGTGTGAAGTGGTGTTGTTGGCTGTCTATTTCTTCTTGTGGGAAAGTAGAGTGATTTGAGTAGTTTTTGAAAATGATGCTACTACTTTTTATATCCTCATCCTAAGGCACCCAAATTCTACACTTTCCTTGTATTTTATTTGTCCCCTGAGGTCTACGTATAACGGCCCATGTTCACAAAGCTTCTCAGAGTAGTAATGCTGATCCAGGATCAGACTCCTCTCTCAATTACAGTGACTTTACTGACAGGAGGTTCTAGATTAGCACTACTCTGAGAAGTTTTGTGAATAAGGGCCAGTGTTTATGTGGGTTTATGTACCAGAAACAGCCCATCATTCATTTCACATAATCATTTTGCCTCTCTTTATCTTTTATAAATAAACAGGCTGTTTTCATTACCCCTAAGACTGATGCATGTAAATGATATACTTTTTGCTCGGTTGCCCTCCAATGGGCCACATAAAAAAAAAACAGCCTGGGTTTAAAACTCCTTATAAATTCAGCAAGAATGAGTGGAACGAACAGTGGGGTATATAATGCAAATGCATTAGATTTGGTGACGCCACAAAAAATGGTCAAAACCTCATATGTGGATGTATGGATTGGGGAGAGCGTGATACATTTTGAAACTTTTTTTGCAATGTTTTGTCTAACACAAACTCTTTTCTTTCACAAGCACAAGGAAAATGAGATCTTCCATGATACGGGCCTTTTAAATGAACCGTTTTATAGGCCTCTCACAATTTATAGATAATTGCCTCATTGCAATTACAAAGTTAGGACAGGGGCAATTTAAGACATGGAACACTGTGAAATGTTCAGAAAATGTCCTTAATATGTGATGCAATCATGTTTGAGTATAAAAGGAGCATCCAAAAAAGGCCTAGTCCTTGAGCAAGGATAGGTAGTGACTCGCCACTTTGACAAACATGCATCAACAAAAATCCAACAGCGTAAAAGTAAAGTTCCTCAGCACAAGATTGCAAGGATTTTAATTATTTCACCCTCTGTGGTGCATATTTTCATCAACAGATTCCAGAGAAATCTCTGAGCATAAAGGGCAAGACTGATAATTACAAATTAATATTTGAGGTCTTTAACCTCTCAGACGGCACTGCGTTAAAACCAACACACTTCTGTGATGGAGATCATCACATGGACTTGGAAAAAGCCTTTGTCAATAAACTCCACAAGTGCAAGTTAAGACTGTATTATGCACCGCATATTAGTATTGATATTGTGAAATTGTCAAGGTTTCAGTATCGTATTGGTATCAGAAAAGAGGTGGTATCAGTATCGCTGTCTTTTGCATTGTTCATCTGGTTCCTCTGTTGTCTGCTTGTTGTTGACGTAAATGAGAGATCAGTTGAGAAAGCAGAACAGAGTGTGAAGAAAGAAGTAGAGACAGGGGAGGTATGTAAATTTTTTTTAAACAGGAAGCAGCGTTGTTACAGTAAGTACATCGGAAAACACCGCAAAAAGCGTACTTGTGAAAGTGAGTGTGAACATTTATAGCTTCTGTATGTAAAATGAACAAGAATATGTCTGTTCACATTGTTACATATTTGGGTTAGACTGATGCTTGCTCACTTAGAGAAGGGCACATGTTTATTGTATTAGATGTTATTATTTTCCTCCTTAATCTTGAATTATATGTTCATGTTATTAGACCTCATATTGTTTCTCCTTAATCTCACATTAACAGCTAAGAATGCATCATGCACATTTGTTAGGTCTGCCACGCTTAGTCCATTGCACGTGCAACTTGCTGTTTTGGAGCAACCGGTAACCACAGAACGAATGCTGATTCCATGGTGCTGTCTTTCCTTCCTCTTTTTCTTCTACACTTGGATCCTGCAAGTTAGAACCTGTTTGTGGTATGAGGACAGAAGCAATGAAGTGATAGTACTACAGTGTAATGAAAAAAGAAAGTGTAGGAAGGACACTCTTCAAATTCCTGAGAGATAGATAGCTCAAGTAAGTGTTCGGCAGTACCTTGAGGTTACAGGCAACAAACGTTGAGGCGACTCCAGGATTTACTGAAGCTCTGAAACAGCAAGTGATTTTTGTGATTACTCATTTTATATAAAGACATAAAAAACCTGCATTTAAGGAGTGATATGTGTTTGGTAGAAGTTGCATAGTAGGGTTGCTCTTGTTCTTGTCCTGATGTTGTAGTACCAACGAAAATATGAGTTGCCTGTCTGATGCAGTAGTTCAGACAAGCACGTTTAAGACATTGGTAACTATTTTCATCTGGTATTCCTTCAGACTCCTAATATGTGCATGTTTGTACTAGTCCCCTTGTGGCTATAGCAATGTGTTTTGTGTTTTTGCTGTTGGAAAAGGAGATTGTCATGCATGCAGTGTTGCATAAGCTCGCAGAAAAGGGCGCATTGTCACTGTCCAAAAAAAAAAAACACATCTACATTTTTTTAGACTATCAACTATTATTTTTCTGCCTTCTGTACACAACAACTGCATTTAAACTTGTGTGAAAATTTCATGATGAATGAAATTTTCCAAAGATGTTTGTAATAAAATGGCTTTACTTTAACTCACAGTAAAAATGGAATATTTGAACAGTTTTGCTTCCTCCTGTTAAGTTACCAGATTGGAGATGCTCGTTTTCTTCAGGCAGTGAACATATGCCATGTAAATAATTAATTCACATATAACAACATGTTTTAGTTTAGCTATTTAGTTTAACACCTCAGTGTACAAAGCATATTTGTTCACACTAAACACTGCATGTCTGTTTCAGTGTATTCAAAGGAACTGTGTACTTCAGGACAAGTGCTTCACACTCCAAGTCCTGAGAACCTAATGCTCTTAATCTGATCTAATCTAATCCTCTTGATTCAACATATTGTCTAAATGTGATGGGGCTTATTAAGCAAGGCAAGGGCCCATGATTGTAAAGTCACCAAAGGCCTTAACTGACCATTTCAGATTTGCTTCATACTTTCTGGATATGTCGTTCTACTGAGTAGATTGTGTGGAAAGTTTTGGTCTTCATCTTCGCGTTTCTGAAATACAAACCTAAGATTTTCCACACTATCTTTTGGACACATTGACACTTTTCCTGTAGGTATATAGCAAACCTGCGATGGAAAGTCAAGAACCTTTTTCCTGAGATCGGGTGATTTTTGAAGCAGATTTATCCTAAAGGAACATTTTCCTTTGGCTTTTAGGGTAATGTTCTGATCTAAACATTACATCTGCAGTGTAGATCTTTCTTCCACTTACAGCCGTTTGATTTCGTTGCTCAGACACACCTGATTCAACTACTCTGTTTGTTGTCAGATTTATTAAATGCATTTAAGTAGAAGAATGAACAGACTGTGCTGGCCACTTGACCTTCCAGGACCAGAGTTGAACTACGGTGTCAGAATAGCTGATTTAAAGATTGATAAAAACATACAGCTCAGTTAGCTGAGTTCAGTTAATTGTAGTATAGTACAGAGCCCCTGAGAGGACATGGTTTAAAAAACAAAAAAAAAACAAAAAAAAAAACAGGCGGTAATTTTGCATTCCCTTGCAAATGCAATGGATGTTGCAAGTGAATGCAAAATATTTGTGAGGGAATGCAAAAATATTGCAAAGGAGCACAGTATTGTTGCAATTATTTTTTTCCACAGTGTATGCTGAGTGTTTCGCTTGATAAGGGGTGGGGTTGGTGGGTCAGAGAAGTAAAACATTTGATTGATTGATTGATTTGATTGATTTTTTATTTTTTTTTTTTTTCACCCACTTATGAACAGTGACATAATAAAAACTTGCCTTGAATCAACTCTAATCAAAATTAGACTTTTCAAGGTGGGAAAAAGTTGCTACACTTTGATTGTATGGAAAGGTCCATTTTGACCCTTGTTATTTGACCTCCTTCTCTCAAAGATCAGCAGATCAAGTGATTCTGGCTTTACTCACAGCAGGAGGTTATATGGATTCTCTCCCATCGTTCAGTCTCGCACATAAAAGTAGGCCAGTGTGGAACGTTGCAGACCACCTAGCATACTGCTTCAACCTCAGACCCCGCTTAGTTCTACATATGATACATGTGGTAATTAAGGCGAATCTGTGTGTGCGTGTGAAAAGTGAGTGCTGCTGTGTATGTGGGTACGTGTGTATGCCTGTTTGCCTCTGTGTTGGGTGGGGGACGCAAGGCAGGGGCGTAAGAGTAGTTTATTTGATCAGAGTCAGGAATTGATCAGGAATATGACTATAAGCAGTATTCTTCTGAATCCTGTATTATATTTGTATTGTATTTAATGTATATTTTGTATTGACCTACGTCTACCTGTGATCATGACTAAAGCTCAAAATTCAGACTTATAGACTGTATTTATGAGTGCATAAACAGCATAAGCCCCCACCCCCCCAATTGAGTAGTTTTGATCATTAGGAGCAGTTTACAGGAAGGACAGTAAACGAGAGCCCCTCAGAAGAGACCGAGAGGCATGTCAGCGATACAGTTTTAAATTTTGATTCACTGGTTCTCTTTTTTTTTTTTCAGTTTTTGATACTGTATTGATTGAAGAGGATAGGTCCCTTAATTTCTGTCCCATTATGTAATGTAATGTCCTTTCAGTGTGCATATACTTCACTACAGTGTCCGTCCAGATGCTCTCTCTCCTCTGTTTCTCTCTGTTTGACCTGATTCAAACGTTCACCCAGCGTTTAAATTGGAGCGGCCCTCTACTGGAGTAGAAACAATACACTGGGGGCCATGCCCAGGTGGATTCACATCACCACAGATGGCGAGCGTGTGCATTTGTCTCATTTGTCTCTTTGTTGGAATATGCAATATTTTCCACAGAGTTCTAATGGCCTGCTCTTGTTTTGATTCTAAGAGTTCAGGCTAAAAATGTAGTCCAAAGTTTTTTTATATGGAGACAGATTGTTTTGTTTTGGGTCTGAGTGCATGCTTGATTTGGCAGAACTGATTTTCCGATATCTGTCAGAGACGGGACTTCAGCCAAGACATTAGTGAAGGCTAACTTTAAAGACACTGTACTTACTGAACTCTGACCCGTGAGGAGGAATCTTTAACTCGTCTAGCTCTCTCTCGCTCTCTCGCTCTCTCCCCCTCTCTCTCTTTCTCGCTCTCTTGCTCTCTTGCGCTCTTGCGCTCTCTCTTGCTCTCTCTCACTGTCTCTCCCTCATTATGTCTCATTTGCTATGGGAAACTCGACTATGTTGCTTGTAAAATTCCGTCTGAAGGAAATGGATGTGATTCCCTCCAAATCCAAATTCTTTTCCAGCTCAGGGAAGAAGGACTGTGTATTTTATGTTTATGCATGTTAGTTTCTTGTTGGTGATCATTTTCTATTCCACATGATCAGCTCTTTCCTTGATAATAATGATCTTGGACCTCCACTGCAACCTAAACTATAGTTCTGATATTTTTATCATTTTTTTAATATTAAAAAAAAGGTAGCAAACCAATAATAACCAGCCTCTTAACGAATACAAGCTGTTGTACTGTTTTGAAAGAAAGAGGGAATGAAAGGAGTGATATGAGGAAATGAGAAAGAAAGTGAAAGGGAAGGAGGACTGCATAGGGTAAGCAGGGATTACTGTGAGGGGTTTTGGAGGATGGGGGAGGAGAGATGCTAATAGAGGCGGTTGTTAAGGACCTATTCTACTGTTCTACAGGGCATAAGGAGTGGCTTTGGTAATAAAGGCTGAGCTGACATTGCTGGTGGAGACAGTGTGTCTGTAAGTCTGTTTTAGGATGGTGGGTGGCTGGGGGGGTGACATGATAAAAGTATGCGTGTGTATGTCTGTGTGTATGACAAATTGACAGCCACATTTTATGAAGAAAAAGTGAGAGTGACAGCGGCACACTGCCAGTGAAAGGGGGTTTGAAGGCAAGCAGTGGGGGTAATAGACCCTCCTGCCGAGTGTAAAGCATGCCCAACGAGGAAGACAGAGGGTCAGATGGTAGAATAGAGCGCCAGCTGCTCCCTCCCTTCCTCTTTCCACCCCCCTGTCCCGCTCTGTCCACACTAACAGCCTCAAAACTGTGGGGACAAAGAAGAGCCCATTAAATGTAAATTCAGACCTTACGGTGATCCGATGTGATTCACTCTTTGATTTCACCACAATTCATTTGACTTTTTATTTTGCAAAGATTCAGAATTATTTTTAAAAATAGACTAAATATATACAGTAGAATGCAGACAATATAAACAATACCGCAAGCTTTATCAAATAATTATTACAATTAAGAATGACCCATCATCCAACTGGAACCTGTATCACACATACAATCCAGCATCTCTCCTAATATCAGATGGAAAGAGTGAATCCTTTCCAATCCTTTAACAAATCTAGCCTGAAATAGCACATTCACATTGTGTGATGTGGTGTTGTTAGTTGTGTATGTCTTCCTGTGTGGTGGTAGAGTGTCTAAGTAGTTTGAGTATGAAAGTCTTCTTTTAGAGGTTCATCTTAAATGAAGAAAGTCAGTTAACAAGAGCTCATTTTAAAGCTTTGCAGTTTAAAGAGAAATATTAGGTCGGCTTGAGCCGATAGTCAAGGCTTTGATTTCACCATTAGAAAAGAAAATGTGGTATTGCGCCACCTCTAGTTACAATAAATCGAAATCAGCTCGATTTTGCTCTCCCTTTCCCTGCACTGCTGTCTGACTTCCACTATTGTTCATCCTCACTGTTGAAATCATTTTGGGGTCATGGAGTGCTCGTGACTCTTTCAGGTTTTTGTCTGTTTCCTGTTATTGTGACCTGGTGATTTTTACTTGATGTGTGTGTGTTCAGTGTATTTAGATGAGTAAGTGGCTTTGGCCACTGGTACTAAAGGCCATCAAATTCCAGTCCCCCTCACTTTATACGTGGGCTATTGGAAATTCACTTGATCTTTTTGTTGTGGGGGTTACTGAATATGTGAAACTGCACTTTTTAAAAAAGGTTTCCTAGTAAAATGTTTTATTCAGACTACACTTAACTGTACTGTATGCTTCATAAATATAGCCCATGGGACATAGAATATATGCTTCATAAGCTGTGCTTACACAGGGAGTTTAACGCAAGTATTGTTTAGTTCTAATGCTTCAGTTTATGTTTGTGTTTGTGTGTCAGGCTGATCATTTAGAGTCTGTGTGTGATTCATCAATGTACACCAATAAAGAACCAGTCGTTTAGGATTTTATAGGGATTCATGGAACCACACACACAAACACACTTTGTCATATAAACAAGCATCTTGGTACGTAAGCTGAACAGTGTAATATTGACACTGTATGGTCAAAGTTACAGTATAGAGCTCTGCTAAAACACACTTGCTTGGCTTATGCTGGAGCAGAAAGACGTGGCTTTTTGAACAATTTTGCAAAACTGTATCAGAAAAGTCAGAGACCACCCTTTATTTTTCTTTATTTCAAGTCAATAAGGTCATTAAATACAGTATATTTTTTAGCATCAAGACAAATAACAGAAAACTCAGTTAGAAAATCACAAAGCTTCAACGACTAAATATAGTATTTTTTACAGTATGTAGTATGGCCACTCTTTTCCTTTGTTACAGTTTCCATTCTTTCCCAACTTTCTTTCAATTTTTCAAATAATTCTGCAGGGATTTTTTTCCACACCTCTAAAGTTCAGTCTTTGGAGTTGGTTGCATTTTCTGCTGCTTACAATCAACATACTCCCAGTTAAATTCTTACTCCACATCTCAAATGTCCAGTTTCAGTGAACTAGTGCAGCATTTCTTCTTTCTTGTCTACTTTCTGTTCCCAGTAACAGCCTCTTATCAGCTACACCTCCTTTTGGATAGTGTTGAGTTTAGGGCTGAAACGATTATTCGAGTAACTTGAATAATTCGATTACAAAAAATGTTAGAATTTGCCTCGAGGCTTCGTTTAATTCATGTCACCAAAGTCCATCTAGTTTAAATGTCTCCGCTATTGTATCCCTCTCGCTTTGTCCTTTATTTTGGAGAAAATAAGCCAAAGGTTTTAAACTTTAATCTAGTAAAAGTGTTGAGTTTGAATAAAAACCTTTAGTGAGGAATTACAGCCAACTGCTTGCTCATTGTAAGAGACCTTTCATGTTGCATAACACACTGTCGATATAGTTGTTTAAAATCACAAAAGTGTGATTTATCCGATTACTCGATTAATCGATGAAAAAATCGACAGAATACTCGATTCCAAAGATATTCGATAGTTGCAGCCCTAGCTGAGTTGTCTTCTCACAGTGGAAGGATGACCAGAAACACCTGGATTTTTTCAGATATGAAGCTTGATTTTCTTCTCTCTCTCAGAGATGAAAGCTTACGGTTCATCTCATGGTGGCAGGTTTGGTGGTCTACCAGGTTTCATCTTCTCTATAAATTTTAATAAGTTTTAATAACTTTTAATAAGCACTGAAAATGAAATAACTGAATGGTGGTCTTTGACTTTTGCACAGTATTCGAATTTATTGGAAGTGCATGTCAAACCAGCAGAGTCACTCACCCACAAAAACCAAATGGAAATGGCCATTGTAGGGTGTCATCTTCCTCTTGCTCACCAATGTGTGCCTGTGTTTTGATTAGGAGAGTAGGCTTGGCTCTGGCAAACAGATGCCTCATTAACACCTACAGTCCTTACATAATGAGTGTGTAGACCATTTCCTTTAGACTTGCAAAGTCACACAATTCCACATATATGTACACACACACACAATCTTAATACAGTGGCTAAATGCCTGTAAGTTAAAAGAAGTCTCTACACAATGTGTATGTGAACACCAAGAGCCAGTTTTGTGGCCATGGACACTTGTACAGTCTGTCTCGGTCTCTAAGGTAGTCACAGATGAATGAGTGCTCATGGCTACAGACTGCAGCTCTGTAATTAGAGGCTACACATGCTCTTTATTAAGCACATCCACTCTACACAGGCACAGGAAATGGTTGCACAACGAAAATGTACTGAGTGAGAGTGTTTGAGTTAGAGGGCCGGCAGTGGTGAAATGTCTTCTTATAAACGGAACAGATAAGATCTATGGTCCGTTACCTGTTGACTCATAGTGGAAATGTTGCAATGGTTTGTTTACTCAGAACAGGCACACTGTGTCACGTTGAGATAAAATAATAAGTAAATCAGGCAGTTTGAGATAATTACAGCTGAACAAGGCATTATAATAATAGACTTCACTTAAAGTGAAGTAGCCCAGCAGAGCTAAAAAGCTGCAGTAAAGGAAGTGGTCCAGCCTTTAGGGCATTGGCTTTTCATCTTTTCTTACTAAAGAACATGTCTTATGAACACTGTAAACACACACACACACACACACACACACACACACACACACACACACACACACATTTTCTAAGCCGCTTCTCCATCAGGGTACAGGGGGTGCTGGAGCCTATCCCAGCGGTCATCGGGCAGAAGGCAGGATACACCCTGGACAGGTTGTAAACATCACAGTTGCAGTAATTTTTGGATTACTTATTAGTTAAAATTACTTAAGTCTAATTTCACTCTTACACTTACTATTACTTGTGTAATGCATTTTACTTAGTTACTTAGGTGAATGTAGTTAAGATCAGTTCATTTGGAGAGTCTTTTGACCAAAAAGCTTCCCAGCATTCTTAAGCAGTTTTGTTGGTGTTCTGTTAATTACTTTTTCATCATTTTTAAATATAATTTTCTCTGTGAAATGTTCTTTTTGTTTTATAGTATACTCTGATGCTAAATGTTAAGATTCATTTTTGTTATTTTCACTTTTTCATTTTGTTATTTAATAGTGATTGTATTTAGGTTTACCAGTTTACTCCATCATCATTAGTACTAATAGGATAGTAAATATGCATTAAGACATTTAGAGTCCTCAGAAATGGGTGGTTCTAGTCTTATCTTAGCCTTTTATTCTTTACTGTACTTCTTCTTCTTCTTTCGGCTGCTCCCTTTAGGGGTCGCCACAGCGGATCATCTGCCTCCATCTTGCCCTATCCACTGCCTCCTCTACTTTTACACCAACCATCTCCATGTCCACCTTCACTACATCCATAAACCTTCTCTGAGGTCTACCTCTTCTCCTTCTACCCGGCAGCTCCATCTCCAACATTCTTTGCCCAATATATCCACTATTCCTCCTCAACACATGTCCAAACCATCTCAACCTGGCCTCTCTGGCTTTATCTCCAAACTGCTCCACCTTCACTGTCCCTCTGATCTGCTCATTTCTAATCTTGTCCATCTTTGTCACTCCCAACGAAAATCTCAGCATCTTCATCTCCGCCACCTCCAGCTCAGCCTCCTGTCTTTTAGACAGAGCTACAGTCTCCAAACCATACATCATAGCAGGACGCACTACTGTCTTGTAAACCTTCCCTTTCACTCTTGCTGCTATCCTTTTGTCACACATCAGCCCTGACATCCGTCTCCACCCACTCCATCCTGCCTGCGCCCTCTTCTTCACCTCTTTTCTACACTGTGCATTGCTCTGGATGGTTGACCCAAGATATTTGAAGTCATCCACCTTTACGACCTCTACTCCTTGCATCATTGTCTATTCAGTCTAATAGTGCTGTTATTTAAACCAATACATCAGGCAAAGTATTTCATTTAAATAAATAAATAAAAAGTTTATGTTCACCTTACTTGCTACAGAAGTGTGGATCACTGAACATCTGAAAATATTAAATTGTGATTTTTTTTTTTTTTTTTTCTTTTTCTTAAGCAAAGTCACCCAAGTCTGCAGCAGTAAATCATAAAAAGGGAAACTGAATGCTGGGCTTTATATGATGCATCTATAAATCTAAACAAATTTGCACTGCAGCTTTTTATAGTCCTAAAACAGGATTTTGAGGAAATGCAGTCCACACGCTGCTGTTGCAGCATTTTCCATTTTTGGATGTAATCTACCTCAGAGAGCTTTTTGGAGAATTCCCACATCTTGTGCTATTGAACTCAGTCCCATTGTGTTTGTAAATTGGATTTGATGTTGAATTGCGTCATTCAGCTTTTAGTGGAACAGCATATGAATGGCTTTTGTCGGCCTCTAGTGGACGATGCGTGACATTACATTGATTCAGCGAAGACTAGAGCACGTTACAGATCACGCGCACGCTCGAGGTTTTGCATCTCACAAATACACTACCTGTGTGTTTTTGTGACTGTGCAGTTGCATAGTAACCTTTCTCATTTCCCCACCACTTTTGCTCTGTTTCGTTCCAGCAAGTCCACTTACATGCTTTTTAAACTGTCACGTCACGCTCTGTTTTGTGCTGTTTCTCTACAGCCTCTGTATCTCGTGCCTTGTTGACAAACGGCGTTATTTTCAATCTGCTCGTATCCCGATAAGCCCCGCCCTCCTCCGCTGGTATTGGTTAGTAGTCGAGTGACGTAATCTGACAACAACTACAATTTCACCATCACAGTGCATCACGAGCCCAGAGCTGCGCTGAATTCTCGTAGTTAACTCGCGCTTTTAACTTCTATAAAGAGCTAAAATGCAAAAGAATGAAATGTATTCTTACAAAAAGATATAAAGAAATATCTCCTGATACTCCCGATAAATGTGAACCTCGCTTGTTTTTTGTTCTCCCTTTTCCCCTCTCTTTATTTGTACATATACTAATGATCCACGTTGTTGTTTTTCTCGCTTGTATTATTTTGTGTTATCGAAACATCTCCATTACATGTTGTGGTACCAGTTACCACAAACTTAACATGCTCAAACTATGACTCTGTGCTAAATCTGCTGTTTTTTTGGATCCTTTGTATCAACTCTGCAACAATTCCTGTGTTTGTACATCTGCATATTGTTACAGGGTACAAAAAAAATCACTGTAGTCCACAATACGCGTGGGACTTGTGCGGTAGATCACATCCCAAATAAAAAATGCTGAGAGGGGCGAGGGGGGGAACTTTGTACAGTATGACCCAGTAAAAGTCTAACATAGCAAAAGAAAAACTGTAGGACAATGTTTGCCTAGCGATTGAAAAAAAAAAATTCCAGTAACCTCAGTTTCCATGATAATTCATAAACCATATCTCTGGAAAACTCACTGCCCGAGGCTGCACCCCTGTCTTTGCTGGGTTGCTCTGCTCAGGTACTTTGGCGTTATAATGTGCGCACTCAACGTGTTAATGATCTCAGTCTGGGTGATTTTAGTTCAGTTCGTTTTAAAGGTTCTGTTCAGACTGGCAGCCCATTTTCGCTATATTTGAGCTGGGAAGGTGTTCTGCGTCTACTTGGTAAAAAAACAAAATACACGAAATCCAACTTAAAAAAGTGATGGTGCCAAAAAGTGCTAGCCAATCCCAGCGCAGGAGGGCGGGGCGTATGGCATGACGCGGTCAGGCTGAAAGGCGGCGGTGGTTTCTGTCACGATCTGAATCAGCAGTAGTGTGGGAGCTGCCAGCTTCTCTCCTCGCTGTGTTACTCAGCTTTCCTCCCAGAGAGAACAAATATTTAAACCGCTCCAGGCTATTTTCCTCACTCTGAACTTCACGATGGCCACCATGTTCAGATACCCAGTGTTCAGATACCCAGTCCTGCCAGGTGAGACTTTGGATACCATGTAAACATAGCAATTTCTGTTTATGTGGAAATTCACTGTTTGATAGTGGAACAGCTCACTGAGTAACTTATCAGTTCTGAGGGGCTAGTTTTATTTAATATTGTGATTTTTTTCTCTTTTTTTTGTGTGTCCATCTGACGGTACTGTCATGCATATAGGCTGTAGGCTGTGGGCTATTTCCAGAGAAGTAAATGGTGTAATGGCTCATGTGTTAATTTGAATGCTT
Source organism: Pygocentrus nattereri (assembly GCF_015220715.1). Classification (NCBI taxonomy): domain Eukaryota; kingdom Metazoa; phylum Chordata; class Actinopteri; order Characiformes; family Serrasalmidae; genus Pygocentrus; species Pygocentrus nattereri. Next base: position 7,824,607 of record NC_051217.1, on the reverse strand, counting down.
TCTCAAGCTGAAACATTTCATTTGTGGTGATCTGTGACATGTTGCATTGAATCATTCTTTGGCCTCTGATGTTTTTGCTAATAGTGGCTGATGAACATGCACAGTGCTGAAGGTACAGTCTGTACCATTTCTGGAGTTCTGTATAAATGTTGTGTGTATAACGCTTGGAATCAAGGTTTTGAAATGTCCTTTGCTTGTTTACATTGTTAGCAGTCTCTCTGTGTGAGAAACCTGTCACACAGGCAGGTAATCATTTACATCAGAAGTAATAAAAGATAAGACACGGGCACGTGCCGGAAAAATTAAGCATCTACAACTCTTTGGCTCTTGTCCAGATCACATGTTGTTTTGTAGATTATTTTTTGTTTGGGAAATCTTGTGATACTGCAGGTAGAGTTGATGGTTTGTTTTGTGGTTTTGTACCACGAGCTCTCTTAAGCAGAATGAGCAGTGGTTGCATAACTGCTCTCATTTAATATTCTATTCTTTAGCATGCTTTTATGCACATTTTCTGAAGAACTGTTATTTTCTGAATTTGTGGGATTAATTCAGAGATGCTGGAAAAGCCTGATGCACTTTTCTGTCAAATCTGCTCCAGTTTTATTTGAATGTGAATAATGTAAAAGTCTGTCATTAGTAAATATGTGAATTCTTCTTCTTCTTCTTCTTCTTCTTCTTCTTCAGGTTTGGAGCAGTCCGAGTTGCCAGAGAGATTGCCTCGTGTGCGAAGCATCATGGCAGAGCCAGACTACATGGACGGAGACTGTGATGAACTCATCAAGCCTAAGAAACTCATTAACCCAGTGAAGACCTCCAGAAACCACCAAGATCTACACAGAGAACTCCTCATGAATCAGAAGAGGTGAAGCCCCCCAGACCTGTTCAGCAGGCCCCTCTCTCTTATCCTTCTCATTAGTTTCTTAAATGTTTCTCCCCCTTTCTGGCTACCTTGCTTTAAGACTACACTTCAGTTCAGTGTCTTTTTACTGTTCCAGTTCTTGGTTCAGTCTTTCTTTCCTTTTCATCTAACTAATTCTTTACAATAATGCCTTCTTTTCTCCCTTCTGTCATTGCCACCATCTTCATCACTATCAACATCATCAGCGTGCTGTTGATTGAAGGTGATGGCAGTAGTCCATTTATAGCAGGGTGTGGTTGGTAATGTGATACAGCACATCACATGAGCTGGATTATTTACTGAGTATTTTAAACTGGAAGTCTGTTCATATTTACTTTTCTCACTCTATTCTATCTGAAAACTGTCACCTCTATAGCTCTCTCTATGTCTCTCCTTCTACTCTGCTACCCTTCACCTTCTATGTTAAAATAATGATTAGATCAAAAAGATACATTAAAATGACAAATTTTATGTTTAAAATATAAAAAATAACTTGTTCCTTACGCTAAATGTAGTGAAACATGCTTAGTATCTGAATCATGCTTCAGAATTTCTGCACTCAAGTTGTGAAGCTAACATTGCTAAAAAGTCCCCCACCAATGAGCACTGTGCAAACTAAATGCCTAAATCATCACACACTTACCTGGCACTATTTTGAGCTGTTAAGTAGACTTTTTGATTGAGACACTGTAAGACTCACTATTAGCTGCAACAATAGTTTTAAAAGCAGATTTTTGGCTGAACCATAACAATATGAAAGCCACAGCAGTATGAATGCCAGCACAGAATACTGACATTTTGCAGGTTTCAGTCATTAAGTGCCTGAATGTTTCTCTGTGTCTTTGAAATATAGACTGGCAAATGGTAAAATCCATTTCACAGTGACAGGTACTCTTAAGCTTCGAGAGCTGGATGGACATGCAGACTCCTGATGTAAGAGTCTGCTGGCAGGTCTGTTTGTACCGTACTGTGTCCAAGCAGACAGAAATCAAGGAAACTGATAAGCACAAGCCAGAAACAAATGTCTCTGGCTCTCCCTCTGTTTCCTTCTTCTCTTGATGTTGTGCTTTGATGTTGGAGAACAGACACTCTCTTATGCAAAACGTAAGTGTTGTAGTCAGTGAGAAAGAAACCTTGAAGCCACATTTGTTACCAGCGTGCTTACATAACATCAATGCATTCACCCCATACCCCCCTACTTCGGCTTGTAATTGGTTGAGCATAAAGAGCTGTCCCACTCCCCAGTGGTTCAGTGTTATTGGATTGCATAACATAGAGAAACCAGAGGGTTCTGAGCAAGTTTCACAGTCATTAGCACATCTTCTCATCCAGAACCTAACCGTCAGCACTGCTAGAGATATCAGTGGCTAAATGGCAGTGTTCATATTTGATTTTGTGTGTGCGTGTGTCTGTGTGTGTGTGTGTGTGTGTGTATGCGTATGCGTGTGTTGGGGGTGGGCAATATGACAATAAATAATAGTTATCATAATCAATAAAGTTACATTGAACAAATAGTTTGTTTATGTAAATATTGATTTAAAGGGCCCATATCCTACTTTTTTTTGCATTTTATTTTATTTTTTTGCATTTTATTTTATATTTATTTTATGTACATTTTTTGTGGTTATGTGTACAAAAAACAATCATTTTTACATGACTATTTTTTTAACCTCTTTTTATCCCAGATATACTCCTTATAACTTCTAAACTGATGCTGATGAATATTCTGACATCACAAATACACTGACTTCAAAATTGGCTGTTTACATATCGTTGCTGTCCAAAGAAAAACAAGTATCTCCAAAATGGTAACTTTACAGGAGAAGGCATAAACCTTCTTTACTCTATTGGATGTTAATGTAAGAGGATTTGTTCCAAATGTTTCTGAAGCATATTGGTCCAACATCCAATAGAGTAAAGAAGGTTTATGTTTTTGGAAATGGAGTGTGTGTGTGTGTGTGTGTGTGTGTGTGTGTGTGTGTGTGTGTGTGTGTGTGTGTGTGTGTGTGTGTGTGTGTGTGTGTGAAATACATACCAAGACCAAACTTACAGTACGAAATACAGCCTGATGGACACACCTACATATATGGGACACTATGTGGCAAAAAACTGTGTCCGTCAGGCTGTGTTTTGCTCTGTAAGAGAGTGAGCAGTAAAAGGATTAAAAATGTGCCTTGTCATTATGCAAATTGCCAACTAATCCCTGCGGAATCATAGAGAAGGTAAAGTGTAATCTGTCACTTGAAAAAATTGAATTGGTTAGTTTAATTGATTCATCTTGACAGCTGTAGTACCATGATATTTGATTTAGCATATCACTACCTCCTGAGGTATGTTCTGCCTGAGGGAGAGGTAAGATTTCCTCATTCTCAACATGTTTAGATGCAGCAGTGATGCTTGCAGAGATGCAGAGAGATGAACAGTTACATAAGCAGGATTACAGCATCGTCCCCCCACTCTCTCTCTGTCTCTCCCACTTTCTCTCCCTCCCTCCCTCGTTTTTTCCACCTTGTCTTGCACCTTCTCTCTCGCTTTCTTGTCTTCTCACTCCTCCACTCAGAGCAAAGCATTTTTGTATGTGTATTAATGTGATTACAAAACCATTTCTGCTGGCAGGACAGTTAGTGAGGAACAGCAGTGCAAGTGATGGAGGTCAGACTATATATAGGGTGATGTATTGCATCATACATTAGATAACATAGTGGATGAGAGTGGGCTGCAGATGTTTATGTAATAGAGGTTTCGACCTCTCACTGGTTTGTATTGTAGTCAATCTCTGTGATATGTGCAGTCAGAATAGATGGTGGATGCTTTAGGCAGTCTGTCTGAGAGGACTGTATATTCTCTCAGTCTGTATGGTTACATAATCAATGGCTATGAATTACCACCCACTGAAACTCACAGAAACTGTTTGAACTTAACTTGTACACTCCTGCATGACTCAAGGAACTTCTTAATGCCTGAAAAAAGGAGTTTCAGTAAGAATGTGAACCCCCAGCTCCTGATTGTGAGACGATAACATTCATAAGGGATTATGAGGGGTGTGACAAGGCTTGAATGTAGGTACTTTTTGTTCAGGCAATGTGGGGATTTGAAGGGCCTGTGTTATTATCTGTGTAGCCATCCCAGAGATCACATACAGTGTCTTGTTTTAGGTCATTCTATGTGAGCGTTTGTACTTTCTCCATTTCATGCATTTCTCTTGTAGTTACTTGTTGTCTGAATGTTGCGGTGACTGACACCAAGACCATTAATGTTTTACTCTAAAGACAGTAGTAATTGTTGTAGTGACTATTGATCATGTGTAATGCACAAAGTATTGAAGTTATCAATATATATCAGTCCGTTTTAATGAATTTTTCACTGTTGAATTATGAATGTATTATGTATACTAATTTTATTATAATTGTTATTGGAATTACTTTTGTTAATCAAATCAATACATGGACTGTGCACATCATTACACTCTGCATTTATACAGTACTCTAAAATTTTAGGCACCTGAGAAAATTAGAATTAGCTGTTGATCTGAGCACTTATTTGAGCTTAATATTATCCTTTCTCGAGGAAGCCCAGTATTATTTGTAGGTATCATACAATACTTGTTTTGTTTTTTTTCTTCTTCTTCTTTTAATCAGTACTTTTATTATGTTAAATCATGTGTGCTGCTGTTGGAACTTCACAAGTCCTTGCAATGGCTAAGTGTCCTTGAGCTGCAAGCTCTCTTAAGCAGAATGGATTTTTGTCGTATAGCTAAACTCATTTAATGTTGTTATTTTCTCTAACATGCTGTTATCAAACTTGCCTTAAAGACCATCTATAAAAACTATATTCCCCAATACTAATGCAACTATGTCTAAAGTGCTTTATGTCTTGAAAGCTGAAGGAGGGGTGTGACAGGAAAACACCTGTATGTTCCTGGTAGGTTAGAAGACAGAGCAAAAGTCATTTGACGACACATTTTTTTATAGGACCGCTTTAATCAATAACCAGGAGGTATGTTGCAAAATACATCACTGTTGATAGATTAACTTCTCCCCTCAAAATGCAATCAGAGTGTATGTGAGAATTACATGCTGTACGATCTATGATCTCTTGCCAAATACCCTTACCTAGGACCTGCATAAAGACCTAAACCTTAAAATGATGCTCTGCCAAATGTAAATATGGCTATATCTGTAAACTAGACTACTCACCTCCTACAGCTGTCCCACTATAGTCTCAAAGAGCCATGTTTTCCAGCTTAAAGACTAGGAAAATCCTTCTGATGATGTATTTTGAAGGCGGGAGGAACTTTTGGAAACTGCAACATGTTATGGGGTGTTTTTTTTAGGACAGGCTGTTTTGATGTGCTTTTTTTTCCCCCTCTCTATTAGATAGTGAAGGCAAAAGGACTTAATAACTTTTTACAGCCATAAAGTTAGTCTTCAAATCATTACAATGAAAATAATGGATTTCTCAAACGACAGAAAAGATCGGTTGACCCCACTGGGATTCCAAAAGGTTGTATGATGTGTTCGTGTAATGCATGCTGGGTACTGTAGTGAGAGAACATCAGTGAACAAAAACCCAAAACTGATAGAAAGTTGTGAATTCTGTCAAAGCTAAAAGTTATGATACTGAACTATCATGACAACTAGCATATTAAACTCTAGTTTCTGACTGGAATGCACCTTTAAATGTACTTTTTGTGGCTTACTGCTTGTGCTTTGGAAGCACTGATCCACAAATCACAAAGGAACATGTCCACTTAGTTTAGCTCATCTGGAGCCTGGGTTGGGGAAAATCGGAATCTGGAATTCTGTTTGTCCTGGTCTGCAGTGAGTGTAGATGTTTCATGTTAGACTTTTTCCATTCCTCACCTCAGATACAGAGCCACGTTGTTATGTAACCACAACCCAAACACTAAGAGCATCTCATTTCAGCCATTCTTCACTATTCCCTGGCCTCTTCAGCCTTGTCAGATTTTCTTTCTGAAAGCCAAAAGCTGTGATTTTGTTTCCATTCGTGTGCGTTTGCTCATTTCAGACCATTTCCAAAGGCAGTGCCTGTCGGATGCTTTGGCAAGCCAGAGTTATAGCAAACCCTTGTGTCTGGAAAATGCTAAATGCTTAATGGAAGTTCTTAACTTTAGAATATGTTAATGTAGCAAGATTATTTTAATTCTGTTGGTATTTTGGTCATGCAATGTTCACATGGTTTTCAAAAGACAGTATAAACAAAAAAAGAGTTATGAAGCTTTGATATGATGGGGACAATATGAAGGTTTTCAATTCAGCTGTTTATAAGAAATGATTTATGCTTATTTTTCAACCAGTATAGTTAGTTTCTGTTAGATCTATGTGTCTTGGTACATTCAGACAACTTTGCAGCTGTTCTGCACACAAGCACGCAGACTGTTTCATTTCAGGCATTTTATAGGTCTGGTGAAGCTGTCAGTGTTTGGCAGTAAAAGAGGGTCAGCTCTGTATGCTTTGAAACTAGAGCGCTGCTGTGTTATCATTTAGTCCCTAGTCTCTCAATCCCATGCAAACATCCTGAGATTAGATGATGTGGGACAGTCAGGCTTTTTATAAGGGCACGCATTACGTAAGTCTCTGTGAATTAATATTCCCTCTCTGACTCAGCCTGTTCCCTGATCTAAATCACAGAGTTAAACGGTTCCTGCAATGGCGTCACCATGGTGATGCTTAAGGGATTGTGGCTCTGCTGTGTTGGCAGCAATGACAATCTGATTTACTTTCTCACACACAAACTCATTTTACCCAACATCACATTGCTGCGATGGCCATTAGGCCTCTGCCTTTTTGTTTGGCCTAATCTGTGACCATAGCTCATATGTTCGAAAGGATCCTGTGTTTCAAAGGATCTGATGTTTTTCCCCGCTCTTCACGTGTTTCTTTCCCACAGAGGCCTGGCTCCTCAGAATAAACCTGAGCTGCAGAAGGTGATGGAGAAGAGGAAGAGAGATCAGGTGCTGAAGGCTCAGAAGGAAGAGCAAGAGGCTCATAAGAAGCGATCAGATTTGGAGATTGAGCTCCTGAAGAGACAGCAGAAACTTGAACAGGTGCTCATGAATACATACTCTCATAAATATCTACTCTTCACACAAGATTAAGGCTGCTTTCATACTTACCCTGTTTAGTGCAGACCAATCAAACTTCTCTTTAGTTTGGTTTCTCTTTAGTTGCAACTGGTGGGAACGTGTTTTTGTGATGGTCTGCCCCAGTGCAGAGTGATGTAATCAAAACTATATTTTAAGGCTAGCAAAGGCCATTACACAGTTTTGTCCTTTAAATGAGATGATGAATCATGCTTAGCCCCTTTCTGCAGGCCTCATTCCACTGGACTTATCAGATATTTTTATGAATATAAAGTAGCTTATCTCTTTATTATATAAAGAGTAGTTTAATTCAAAATATGACTAAAATTTAATATTACAATTCAAGGCGGAGCTGAAGATCTTCTTCTAAAACAGGCTGAAATTGCTTTTTAAAGACATTTTGAAAGGGTTATTATGAACCTGGAAAAATAAAGGATCTATTTAAATGAATATAATTTCCTAAAACCATACATCCAAACCAGGATCTGTTTAGGAGCCTTCATTTTTAAGAGTGTACATATGTTCAAATAAATATTGAGTGTATGAAATTCTCTTTTTCCTTGTTTGTTTTTATATGAGGAAGGTGGTTAATTTGTAAAAATAAAGAAGCATAATTCAAATAAAGTTTATTTTTATTGAGTTGATTTTGATACAGGCAAGCCTGTCAGTCGCACTTGGCTCCACTTTTCCTGTGTAATAGAATGGATAATAATAGGATAAAAAATTCATACCATGAACATATGTGTGGCATAGATCTGGATTCAAAGGCAAGAAAAATTGATTTGGCTCATGAAAAAGTAACAAGTTGGGCTTCAGCCCAGGGAGCCCTGTCCCTTCTGTACTCCATGGTACAGAGTATCGTATGAAACATGGCACATACATGGACTATAACGTGTGTCTCTCTCTTTGTCTCTAGCTGGAGCTGGAGCAGCAGAAGATTGAGGAGGAGCAGGAGAACACGCCTGAGTTTGTTAAAGTGAAAAGCAATCTAAGAAGAACCAAACAGGAGGTGGACGAACAGGAGCGTACCACCTAGACGCACTGAGAGTGGGTTTCAAAAGTGTCCATGGCACATGACATGGCAACTGGACTGCAGTTTGTGGAGTTTTCCTGGTGTTCCTGCTTCCTGTGTTCCTGTGAAACAAGTGACCATGAATGGTTCCTATTGCTGACTTTCAGACACGACCAGTATTCACTTAACCCTTTTCCCTGAATACCGGCAGCAAACGAAGGGGCTGAAAGAAAAGCGCGCACTCTCAGACACAAAGGCACAGTCTCTCAGTCACTGGTTGGCTGGCTTTGGTGAACTTGCATGGCAGGATGAACAGAACATACACAGTGTCTGTCTCTTTCTTTCTGTTTCTTTCTCTATTGCTACTTTTTTTTCTTTTTTTTTTTTTGAAAAACCACTCAAAGAATTTTTTTAACTTATTTTCATCCTCACGAGTTTAGAGCGGGACACTGGATGGACTCTTGTAAGCCAAAATAATTCGCATTTGTTTCTTTTCAGTTTTGCCTTGGAATGGAGAGGAGGTGTCATGAGGACTTTGTACTTTTTTTTTTTTTTTTTGACGATCAAAAAGAAAAAAAGAAAAATCATGAGTACGAATTCTCAGCGGTGCAAGTTTGGCTGTGTGATGTACAGAGCTTGCTTTTTTGTTGTTTTACTCTCCATATTTGTGCACTCCCTCTGAGCTACATCTCTTTTTAAGCAATACTAGATCTAGTTTGGTGTGTTTTGAATATTTTTGTTGACTTTTTTTTTTCCTTTTTTATAAATAAAATTGTTATAAATCCAGTTTAGTTGAAATGGTATAGAACGCTGTATTAAGGCACTCTATCTTTTCCACACCTGAATAGTAGTTCTTGAGTGCAATCGAGAAGGCCTAGAAGAAAATTTGTTTGTTAGTTCAGTATTGAAGACTCTAAGTTTTTATGTAGATTTGAGCCAATAACCAATCACTCGTGCTCCCTTTGAATCAAAAACCCTCTTTTAATAAATATTATTTTGTCATGTTGATCATTTGATTTGTTTCTTATTTCTCACCACTCACAAAGACCCAAATGGGCAGAGTGATAGGAATGGTTATAAGAATGACTGCATTTGCAGCAGCAGAAATACAATGCAGACTTCCATTACTTGTTAATGGAAAGTGCAAAAGTAAGCAAAAAAAAAAAAAAACTAACTCCAGGCACCAAACATGTCTTGACTGATCGAATGCATTTGTACATTTTATTTTTTGGTCACCCGTTCCATTAAGGGGGAATTCTACAGTTTTGTTAAAATTTCTGTCCAAGTCATTAAGATATAAGAAAAGTCATTCGAAGCGGTTCAGTGTAAAACACGCCATTTAAGAGAAACTTAGAGTCAGGATTATATACAGTGATGGTGACAGGAACCAGAAGCCCTTAGCATTTAATGCCCTTAAATGCTACATCACAGAAAGCTAACAGATGAAATTGTTAGGAATACATTGTCTGATGCCTGGACATTGTTCCCCGAAAATTTTGCAGTAAAGTTTTGGCCTAATCAAATCTTTCTTGACAAATCAAATCAAACCAAATTTCTGCATTGTAGAGACGGATTCAAAAGTACTGTAATAATTAGGTTGGAGGGGAAAAGATACAGTTTGCATAATGACAATAAATGTAGACATTGATTTTAATCAAGTATACATTAATTATGTAGTAATTAATTATTACCTTTGATGATCTTCCTTTGAAAATTCACTTTATTCTAGCACTAAATCTAAAAATTTTTGTCTGTGACAAACACCATTTGAACTAAGCATCACTGTATATCCCGAAGTAACTACATATAAATGCAAATTACACTGTAGGTGCATACTACATACTGCAGACCACAAATCTTTAAGATCAATGTCCATTTACTGTAAAGCCAAGTCATGTCTGTACATTACTTTGGGGGTTTCTTCCAATTTTCCAGGTTTCCAACAAAGTTACACCTTTACGTACTACATACATGCGTACTATATACTGAATGTAAATGCGTGGTACTGATACCCACTGCATAATTATGCATGCTACATACTACAGATGTATACACAACACAATATTCAGTATGTGAAGACGTTAAGACGTAAGTACACCCCATGAAATGTTCCTGGACATAACAGGATTGGATCTTCAGTTAAACAGTATGTGTAGATAAACAGGATGGGGAGGCTCTAGAGCAGCCACATGTAAGCCTAGACACTATGTCCAGCACCAAGCAGAGGAGCATGAAGCCCCCCAGGATTGAGCTGTGGAGCACAGGATCTGTGTTCTCTGGAGTGAGGCTGCAAAAGGCTGGTAAACTTGTGTAATGCTACATAAAAAAAAAATTGTGGTTAATTCTCAACAGGTCAGTAACATGATTGGGTATAAAAAGAGCACCCCAGAGAGGCTGAATCTTTCAGAAGTAATGATGAGGAGGGGTTCACCACTCTGTGAAAGACAATCGAAGAATAATCGAAGAATAAAGTTTATTGACGTAAAACAGCAAATAAATTTAGCTTTTCATCATCTACAGAACATAATGTTATTAAAGGATTCAGAGAATCTGGAGAAATATCTGTAAGCAAGAGAAAAGGCCAAAAACTAGTATTTACTGGCCAAGATCTTCGGGCCCTCAGACGGCACTGCATTAAAAACAGCCATGGTTCTGTAGTGGAAATCATTGCATGGGCTCAGAAACGCTTCTGAAAAACACTGTCTATGAAAACAGTTCATCACTGCATCCACAAATGCTAAATACAGCTCTGAAATGCAAAGAAGAAACCACCGCCTTCTCTGAGCCTGATGAAACAGTGGTAAACATTCCCCTGTACCAACTTTTTGGAACGCGTTGGCATCTAATTCAAAACGGGCATATATTTAAAAAAAAAAAAACAATAAAATTTCTCAGTTTTAACATTTGATATGTTGTGTTTGTAGTATTTTCCTTTTAAAATATGGTTTACATTATTTGCATATCATTGCATCATATTTTTATTTACATTCTGCACAGCGTCCCAACTTTTTTGGAAATGGGGTTGTAATTTTGGGCGATTTCTAATACTCAGTTCATTATGCAATTTTAACACAATGCAAACAAAAAGGCCAACTGAACTTTTTAATTTATGCAAAAAAATAATGAAACAACAATGATGGAGACAGAGGGTTTTTCGCAACAGTGATGATATACATAAACGTACATAATGCATACTGTTCTGCATTTACAATATCTTTAGGGCAACAGTTGCACAGCTGAATCCTGAAAACTGAATGGCCAGTTAAACGATGTGCTCTGACTGACCAGTTTGGTTGGCCAGTTGAATCTAATCGTCCAAGTTCTGTGTTGCAATCTGATTGGCCAATTGAATCCTGGAATTTGATTGGCTAGTAGCTCTAAACAGACGCTTCTGCCAGTATTTCTTCCAAATGCTGACATGAATGTCTTCATAAGGTGTTTAGCAGATGCTGTAATCGAGAGTGATTTACACTGGTGCGAATGAAGAGAGCAGATTCAGATGTGATTTTCAGCTGCATAACTCCACTTATAAATGCAGACAAACATATTTCGCCCTGATAACCAGGCCCATTATATTAGGATACGTGATGGCATTACATTTGATCAGGTTCATTATCTCTCTTAGTATGTACTATACTATGTGTATATTTTGTACTGATTATTTGTTTTGCTCGTGTTTTTCTTTACAAAGAATAAAACATCTTAAAAGCATAGCTTTAATGAGTGTAGAAACGGCTGATCGGAGTATTTATCAGCAGCTCGTAGTTAGGACAGAGACCTTGTAGAGAGGAGAATGATCAATCTGCAATGTCTTCAGGTTGTCTCAAACGCTAGAGGGCGCTCCCGAGTGACTCCAAAACGAATGGGTTGATATGGAGTATTTGACCAAAATCATAGTTTATACATGCTTAAGCATTTTTTATGTAAAAGAATGTAATCATTTCCTGAACACTGAACAGCATAAAACATTTTAACACTCTTATATTTTTAAAAGCTTTTAAACTCGATCTATAGCAGTTTAAAACAGCGCCTTATGCATGCCCGTGACGTCATGTGAGCGCGAACAGCCAATGAGCTGCTCCGCTCGCCAATCAATCATCACGCTCTAGCAGTAAAGCCCGCCTCTCGTTGCCCAAAACCGTTTGCTGTCGAAAAAGGAAATATATAGGTAGGATTTTTTTTTTTTAGTGAAATACATCCTTCTACTTTCTAAAATTACATAAACGTTCTGGGCGAGTGATTAGAAACTATTTTAACTTTTCGTTTTTAGCCGTTGGGCTCCCATTCTTTGAAGACTGACTCGCGGGCGCCCTCTGCTCATTAGCCGTGCTGTTTTTGATATGACGGGCGGAATATGGAGAGGCCAGGCTCCTCGTAAACCGGCTCTGCTTAGATTTGTTGGGCGCTGTAGGGACAGAGCCCGTTTTCCGATTCCCAGCGGTTGCATGACGTATTTGCGTAACGCATGTTGCATGCTGGGTATTGTAGTGAGAGAACAGCGATGGAGGAAAAACAAGTACGAAGTCAGGAATGAGATGTGCAGTGCGTTCAGTACAGAATGCCATAACATAATAACTAGCTCGAGACTGTCCTTTAATAAAGACGAATGAGATTCCGATTCGGTTTTAATGAACGTGATTTAAAAATTCACTCGAAAAACTTTGCGGCCATTTTGACAGTCGAATCTACTTGCTTATTGCCTGAGAGGAAACCGGTATCAAAACGCCACTGAATTGGGAATATATGGATTGAACTGAATATAGATATTCATAAACGAAAAAAATGATATACTTATAAAAACGCGATCAGCAGCGGCTTATCACGCACGAAACCGAAAACGTATATAATTTTCGCTCTGGCATTAATCCGGACCACTCCGGCTGGCTGGGTCGCAGATGAGCCATGGCTGCGCAGATGGCGGTAAATTCAGGTACTGAGCTCATGTGGTCGTTTTATTCTTTTTTGGGGGGTTTGCGTGTCATAGTACTTTTGTTTTAACAGTCTCGGGAGGTCTTTAATTACTTTGGCGAGGTATTACAGTGAATCAAGGCTGATACGGTTTGAGAGGCTTCTGAAGTCGGCTTCTGATTCACCAGCTTGTTGTTCGAATTTTCCCGTTCCACCTTAAGTGGTGCTGCTATCGCAGTCTGGCGTCTAGTATTAGAGAGACCCAGAATGGAACTGCTGCGCCATTTAAGGTGGAATGGGAAAATTCGAACAAGAAGCTGGTGAATCAGAAACCGACAGCCTCTTTCTGAAGTTGAGCCCTGTGTCGCTGTTTAGCTACCCTTACTGTTAGATGTCCTCCCAGCTTTAAATGACAATAACTTAGAAGAATTACGACAATAACAAACAACAACAATGTCAATGTTTTGTAAACATCCTCGCGAACTCTCTACTTTTTCATTAGGAGGTTCAGCTTGTGAGCGAAGTTCAGAAGCTGTGTCCAAAACCACGTATTGTACATGCTATAATAATAATAATGGTACTATTTTGAAATACTGTTTAGTTTGGCAGTTAATTAATTGACCCTTATTAGTCCCACAATGGGGAAAGTGAAGTGAAACACCACATACACTCTAGTGAATAGACACACACACTAGGGGGCAGTGAGCACACTTGCCCGGACCGGTGGGCAGCCCAATCCGCAGCGCCCGTTGAGCAGTTGGGGGTTAGGTGTCTTGCTCAAGGACACCTCAGTCGTGTGCTGTCGGCTCTGGGGATCGAACCGGCGACCTTCCGGTCACGAGGCTGGTTCCCTAACCTCCAGCACATCACTGCCCCCGGTGTATTTATATTGATTAGTACAAGGTTTTGGACGAGTCTCACTCACATGAGTTTTCAGACTCCTATAGCTTGGCTATCCAGCCAAGTATTTTCTTTTGCTAGCACTATGAGAGACATAAAACTAAGTCTTTCTGAAATATCTAAAACGGTGTGAAACACTCTACTTGGCAAATTTGTTGTCAATGTTTATGTCCACTGTTCACACACATCTTTCTTTGTGGTCCAGTTGCTGTAACGTGGTCGTCTGCCCTGAGTTAGAGAACTAATGTAGAACAAGAAATAAATTTTTATTGAAATCATTTTGGTTGAAATGTCTAACCCAGCCGCTGCTTCTTCACGTCGAGAGGAGCCAGCTGAGGTGGTTCGGGCATCTGGTTAGGATGCCTCCTGGACGCCTCCCTCGGGAGGTGTCACAGGCGAGTCCACCTGGGAGGAGACCCCGGGGAAGACCCAGGACACGCTGGCGCGACTATATCGCCCAGCTGGCCTGGGAGCGCCTCGGAATCCCCCTTGGAGAGCTGGTGGAAGTGGCTGGGGAAAGGGAGGTCTGGGCTTCATTGCTTAGGATGCTGCCCCCGCGACCCGAACCCCGGACAAGCGGAAGATAATGGATGGATGGATGGATGTCTAACCCAAGATTGGCTTTAAAAAGTGCATGCACATGGGCGTTGCGTGTTTTAATTAACTAAAAAATTAGCAAAGTTGCATTTATTGTGTTGGTAAGGAAAGGTCTGACTACCTCAGTGTTCACAGTCTCTCTGTTTCTGATTCAAGATTCAATTTCATTTTGGAAAGTCAACAGACCGT